>NC_057390.1:65053284-65353284 GCF_019320065.1 Cervus canadensis | reverse complement strand
GCAGCAGCCTCATCCCAAAGAAGTGACAAGACAGCACAGGGAGTGGCCAGCCTGGTGTCCCTAATGGCGGGACCTGAGACCTGGGCCTCTTGTACAAGCGTGCATGGCACAGACATCAGCTCGGCCACGTGGCCCAAAGGAACCTGTGGACAGAGACGCGGGCATCTGTGACTTGCAGCCCTTCTCTCGCAAGGCTTCAGTGCTGCCTAAGATTCTGGGGCTTTTCCCCAATCCAGAGCAGGGAATGTCCCCAGAATGACTGACAGTGACTGTCTTAAGAGCCTAGTTAAATGGGGACTCAGAGTAAGACATAATTAGCTTTAATATTGGGGGAAAATATCTTTAAGTGGCATTTCCCACACATCTCTGAGTTTGCAGAGAGGCTCAGATGTGTTACAAATGCAGATGTCAACATGTCACTTCCCTGCCCTCCCCTTATCTGAGAATGAAGCCCCCTGACTGCACACGATGGAGGAAGCACCAGGACAGACATCACCAATCAATTATGCAATCTTGCTGGCAGTGTCTGTACACAGTCCCAGAATCTTTCTCAGTGCCTCCGGGCAGGCAGCGGTGTGGATCTGAGCTGGTACTCGATATGAAACCAACTATTTACTTTAGGACCCACTGTGCCACCACCACCTCATCCTCCACAAACACACTTTACCACTTTTAAAGTTGGGCTACACCATTGATACATACGTTAACATTTACGAGGTTTAGTTTTTCTTTCTTCAAAAAATACTAAATTTATAATGCACCCTTGAATTGAGTGCATCTCAGAGCTGAAGAAATCCAGCGTTGGCTATTCCTGGCCTTCTGGAGGTTCCTCAAAGGCCATTTAGGACCCTGCCCCTTTGTCCCCAACCCCGTTAGCCAGCACCAGCCCAGTTTGTCTCCCTCCCTCCCCTCACGTTTCTCTCTCTACCCTGCATCGTCTTGGGAAAGAACCACTTGTCTTTCAAGACTCAACTTAAAGATCTGCTCTGGAGCCCTTCCTGACCCCCAGCCCCACCACATGACCCTCCCTGAGCCCCTGCGCACATGGGCATGAGGAGGGGACGCCACACTGGGCTTCCTTTGCCTGGCTGCCTTCCTCCTCTTCAGACTGTGAATCCCTGGAGGGCAGGGCTCCTTCACACCCTTCCCAGGGCTGGAAGTGAAGTGAAGTCGCTCAGTCGTGTCCGACTCTTTGCGACCCCATGGACTGTAGCCCACCAGGCTCCTCCATCCATGGGATTCTCCAGGCAAGAATACTGGAGTGGGTTGCCATTTCCTTCTCCAGGGGATCTTCCTGACCCAAGGATCAAACCCGGTCTCCAGCATTGCAGGCAGATGGTTTAACCTCTGAACCACCAGGGAAGAGGACTGGAAGATGCTCTAATTGGAACTCAGAGAGACAGGGCAGGGCAAGCCTGGCCCTAGGCAAGTCCCACAAGCAGCAGGTGGAGAATTCACCCCCATCCAGGCTTAGGCAAGGCTGGTCCACAAAATCTGAGCAATCAGAACTCAAGAACCAATTTATGAGCCCACAGTGAGAAGCAACAGCCAAGTGGAGTGGGTGGTCATAGTGGCCTGAGCAAGGTTTGTCCTCCTTGCGACCAAGCCAGGGAAGCCACATATATTACCCAGGGTTGCTTGGTAGCAGTAGATTCTGGCCAGGACAGTGACTGATGGGACCAGAACATGTGGCATCAGCTCTGACAGCTGCCTCAGTGTCTCCTCAGGGGCTGAGGACCAGGTGGGTAGACCAGGTCACCTCTCTGGGGCATTGAGGCCGGCCAGTCCCTCAGCATTGCTGTAAGAGAAGGACATGTGGCCTTTGGTCTCTGACTCCAACTGCCCTCCTGATGGACACATTATGTCCTCAAGGTAAACTAATGGCCACAGACGGGCACCTAAGCACACCTGGGAGCCTTAACTCGCCTTGTGATGACTGCAGTCTGATTTGATTGTTTATCTTTCTTATTTGTTGCCAAGGACCACCCACACCTGGCACTGAGTAGGTGATTAATAACTGGTTGCTTCTGGCTTTGTTTTTCATAGGCTTATGTTTAGCAGTTCTGAAACTACTCTCTGGGTACTTAGGATTGAGCAACTAAGTAACCTGGAGTCAAGTTTCTCACTGGAGAAAGAAGTTGCAAATATGGAAAGGAGGGAGATTAGAATAAACTCTATGGTGCTGGGTTGGAATTGGAGGTTCAGTATGAACTCAAATTTTAAATATATATATTGAGAGATACATACAGAAGCATACATAGATGAACTATTTTTTTTCTTAGTTCTGATACTGAGAGGATCTAAGAGTATTGACACCCTAGTAGTAACAAGCATACCCAACACCCAGCTCCTGGTTTCTAAATACCAGACTCCACCTAAAGGAACCAGGGCTCTTGGAGAAATGACCAGTTTCAGGGGTGGTTCAGGGAAGGTATAAGATGAACCTAGAACATCTTGTGACAGAAAATAAAGAAGGGCTCAGATGATGGTAGGGACCTGTCCCAGAAAGACAAAAACTAGTTGAAGAGTTTCCCAAGGCCAAATTTAAAACAATGTGAGCATCAGAATGATAGTAACAGAGTTCAGTTCAGTTCAGTCGCTCAGTCGTGTCCAACTCTTTGCCACCCCACGAATCGCAGCACGCCAGGCCTCCCTGTCCATCACCAACTCCCGGAGCTTACCCAAACCCATGTCCATGGAGTCAGTGATGCCATCCAGCCATCTCGTCCTCTCAGTAACAGAGTACAGCTCACCAAATAAAACAACAGTCTGTGAGTCTACAATTATTTAAATAAACAAACAGGAGGGAAAAACTTTTCTTCAGCGTTGACTGCCAGCTAACAAATGTAGGAGGGTAGAATTAGAAAATCACCATTGGCAGGCAAGGACCATCAAGGGTCTAATAGGTAACTGATGAGAAAGGCTATTTGTATAGTTTCAGAGCATCAGCCTGGAAGACACTCATTAATTATACAGGGAAGGGACTTCCCTGTGCTCCAAAGGCCAAAATTCTGCACTCTCAATGCAGGGGGACTGGGTTTGATCCCTGGTCAGGGAACTAGATCCACATGCCGCAACTAGGAGTATGCATGCCACAACTAAAGAATCTTGTGTGCTCTAAATAAGACCCGGAGCAGACAAATAAATAAGTAATAAAGAAGATAAATATTTTAAAAATTTATACAGGGAAAATACATGTAGTTTACAGGGGGAAATCTGGCACCATTTTGACCAGCTAATTCAAGTTAACATCACCAGTAATAGAATAAATAGGTGTCCCACATCACCTGATATGATCCAAGGAGAAGGATACAATACCACTTTTGGGTATTCTTACCAAAAATGCATAACCTGAATCTAATCCTGAGAAAATATCAGAGTCACCCAAATGTAGGTTCACATTCTGCAAAATAACTGACCAGGCTCTTCATAAATGTCAAGATCATGAAAGACAAAGTCTGAGGACTGGTTCAAATTAAAGGAGACTGAAGAGACATGACCCCTAAATGCAGTGTGTGGCTGGCTTGGATCCTGAACCAGAGAACAATTGTTTTCTTTCACTGTAAGAGTCATTATTGGGCTTTCCCTGGTGTCCAGTAGTTAAGACTCTGTGCTTCCAATGCAGGGGGTGCAGGTTCAATCCCTGGTCAGGGAACTAATTTAATTAAAAAAAAAAAAAAAAGCATGAAGAATTCTCTAGCAAAGTTAGTAGACTTAGTAGGCATTTTAGTATATGGGGTTTGCATGCACGCTCAGTTGTGTCCAGCTCTTTTGCGACCCCACGGACTGTAGCGGGCCAGGCTCCTCTGTCCATGGGATTTCCCCAGGCAAGATATAAAACCGGAGTGGGTTGCCATTTCCTTCTTCAGGGGATCTTCCCGACCCAGGGATGGAACCTACATCTCCTGTGACTCTTGCACTGACAGAAGGATTCTTTTACCCCAGAGCCACCTGGGTCATCATTAAAGAGGGTGTCTGGTGGGCATCATGAGTTGCCCCTTAACTAGAGGCATCAGGAAGTTCTAGGACAGGAATTCTCAAACATTTGTGTGTATAAGAATCACCTGGAGATTTTGTTCAGTACAAGTTCTGCTGCATGTCTGGATGGGGCTCAGATCCTGCATTTCTAACAACTCCAGGTGATGCTCACAATGCCTTTCCGCTGGCCCAGGGACCACCCTATGGGTCACAATGAGGTGGATACAGCTGGGATTAAGACCAGGCCTTCTCGAGCCTGGCTGCACTTCAGGACCACCAGGAAGAAGCAGATTTTATTGATCCTCCCAGGGATTCTGATGGGCAGCCAGGATTAGACCTTCACAGCCTCACCTGTGTCTGTCTTCTATTCACTGTCTCAAGTTCAGACCGGAAGTCTGAATGCTGCCATGGCTGCCAAGCTGAATTTGTTGCTGCTGCTCTACTCTGTCCTGTTCCCAGAAGCCAGGTGAATCTTGCTGCTCCTTCACAGTTCAAACACTTTCATACAAGTTAGGTGCAACTCCCCACCCAGAGATCAAGCCCTCTGAGATGTGTGGCCTAAACCCACGGTACCCGGCTGCTCACCACCCTCCCCCTAGAGCGTCCCCATCCTGCAACCCAGGTTCCCTTCACACTCACAGCACCTGTCTTGTCTCAGTCCAGTCTCCAGGTAAGAGGAACCCTCTCTCAGCACCTTCCTCCAGGAGGCCTGTGCTGTGATGTCAGTCTGGCTGGGCCCACCGGGGTGCTCGCTTCCCCTAGGAGAGAGAGCTGGCTGAGAGCCTGGTGACAGACTCACTCCTAGCAGGAGACGAAGGGTCTCTGAGGCGGGGACACAGGCCATCCTGCTCCTGTTCACACAGGCAGGGCTCTGCAGCCTGCGTCCGTGGGGAATCACAGGGAGGGGACAACTTGGGTGTTGCCCTGAAATTCTGACCTGGCACCCAACTCCCCATTCACCTGTTCACCTCCCACCCACTCTTTCCCTTCCCTCCTCCAGCCCAGCAGGTGGCTAGGATCTGAGGGACCTAGAGGAAAATAGGTCACAGGGAGGTGCCACCTAGGTTGTCCCCTCTGGGGAGGGTTTGGCCTAGGAGAGAAGATGTATTTGTCAGGCGTTGAAAACCAAATTTGAGATGGGGAGTGGGGGACCTGAATGCCATGAGACCCACCTCCTTCTCCCCTTCCCCTTGGCTCCAAGGCAAGGGCCAGGGATGGGCCACCACTTCTCTGGTCCTCACATTCCTGAGGAAGAACTTCCTCTTGATCCAGCACCCGCTACTGGCCCATGCGCCCTGCGGCTGATGTAGCCGATCCCTGTTAGGATGCTGGGGAGCCCAGGGAAGGGGCTTCATAATCAAGGGGATTAGAGACTGGGGGTGCCGCAGCTTCCAGGAGAATCATAGCTGGAATCTGAGGGAGGAGCAACCACTCTTGTCTCAGATAGGTTCAAGATCAAGGCCCCAAAGTCTTCTTAGAATAAAGCTCGTCCCCACCTCTGACTCCCACTCAGGCTCTTCCCCTCTCCCTCAGGAATGTCCAGATGGAAACTCCCAGGAGAGGCTCATTCCACCCTCATGTAGGGAGAAGACCCTTCCCACCTCCCATCAAGTTTCCTGAAGCTTTGCACCCTTAGTCTCCCTTTGGACCAAGGAGTTTTCAGAGTCCCAGTCCTGCTGAGTTCTAGAGAGAGGGGCAGGAAACTGGATGCAAATATGAGGTAGATCCCCTAACAGAGATGTACCCCATTCCTTGATCTGGAGTGTCCTCCCCCCACCCCACCTCCACTATCCTGCAGAATGCCCTTGGGCTGCCCCAGGCAGGGTAACACTTGCCCCCAATCATGCTTTCTGCCTCCAAGTCCCAGCTCCTAGGTGGCTGTTAAGAACCTATTTCCAGGCAGAGACTTTATCAGTTGTTTACAATAATCATAATTTTCCAATCCCCAATCAAGACCACAACTTGAGGGTCACTCTTGGGCATAAGAGGCATGTTGGATACTAAAATATTGCAGTTTGTAATGATTAGAGGAATCAGGATTAGATTGGACATGACAAGAATTATGGAGGAAATAAGTCAAGCTATTTGAAATCGAGGTTGTCTTGGAAAATCCAAGCTATATTGTTTCTATACATGTATTCTCTTCTGTTTTCCAGCGAGACCCTCTGAAAATACTTGAGCTTTCCTTCTCTTCACCACTCACTCTCTGCCCCAACCTCTCACATCCATTGCATTCATTCCCCAATCAACACATTACATGGTTTTTCCATGAGTCATCCTTTATTGCTGTTTGAAGTCATGAATTATTGGCACAAGACACAGTGGGTTTCAAAGCAAATGACAGAAGGAAACAGTTTGCAGGTGGGAAGACCCAACAGTGAAGAATCCTAGAGCAGCCATGACCTTGGCCTTGAGGGTTGGGTCTTACTTGTAAGGACCCTGCAGCCAGGACCTAGCCCAGTCGAGTCAGACTACCTGGCCCACAGGTGATCAAGCCACATCTTGGGGGAGCTGAAGGGGTCCCCCAGTCCTCTCTCTAAGACCATCATTGTAGCCTTCTTGGAACCTTCTTCTAGCCTCCAAGTCTTTGCCACCAACAGCAGTGTGACAACCACAAGGACCCCCTCCCCTCTGAGACAGCCAGCCTGCTCTCCTCACCCGTCCCTTTTCCAATGGAAGCTTCCCCTAACCAGGGCAGATAAAGGCCCCTGCAGAGGGAGGAGAGGGGAGGGGAGCAGGAAAGTGGGGAGCAGGAGGGAGGGAGTTGGTTTTAGAGGACTGGCCAAGTCCAGTGGCCCCCTGAGGAGAGGTGCCTGTCCCCTCCACCACAGTGGGTCCTCCCGCCAATATCTGAGGGGTGAGGCAAAGGGGGCTTCTCAACAAGAGAGTTGCTGCCCCCCCTCCTCTGAGGAGGGCTCCTCCTCTATGAGCTCCAGGTCGAACTCATCTTCCAGGGACCCTCCCACCGGCAGAAGGCGGAACTTCTTCCCTTTAAGTGTGCATGTGCGATGCTGGAAGTCCAGGACGGCGTTGTGATCCTGGAGAACGTCGGTGCCAATGATGGCTTCCTCCGCACTTGCGTTGGCCACTAGGAAGGCTGCCTTCAGCTTCAGCTTGCCCAGGGACACCACCGTATCCCAGACGCCCAAGATCTTCATTTCGGCCCCGTTGGCCACTTTCACCACATTCTCAAAGGGCCGCAGCGTATCTAAGTCACCATCGGTGACCTCCTCCCACAAGCTCGGGTGGACCACGGAGACCTGGGCCCCGGAGTCCACCAGGAACCTCACGGGCACTTTGCCAATTTTCCCCTTGAGGTAGTAGCCCTTACCCATGCTGTTGGCAAAGACGATCTCCTTGGGCAGGTGGCTGTGGGCAGCCTCGGGCCCCCCAAAGGTCTTCAGGAGGGTCTCTTTCACAGCCCCGTAGTTTCCCTGGTCCTCGGGACTGAGACTATTGAAGGCCCCCAGGGCATCTCCCCTGAGAGACTCTTTCAGGAACCTCAGCTTGGTGATGTGGTCCCAGTGGTTGAGGTCGTTGATGACCTCAAAGCGATGCAGCCAGAGGTGTGGGGCCATGTTGGCTCCATCGAAAAGCTCTGGGACGAAGGCTCGCTCACGGCTCCTGGCTCCGCTCCCAGCCATCCCTCTGCTCCCTTCTGGAACTGCAGCAACAACCCACGGCAGGTAGAGAAAGCCACAGAGCAGTGTCAGCGCAATCACGCTGGAGAACAAGGCTTCTCTAAGCAGACTGTTGCTGGGTGCCCGCTGTTGGCAGGCTGGAGGGACCAGGCGAAGGCTGTCTGACGGACTGCTGGGTGCAGAGCTGTGGCCTGCTCACTCTGCAGAGCCTTTTTGATACCCAGCCTGGGCCCCCAAGGCTCCCCATTCGCCTTTGTTCTGGAAGCTCCGCCCCTGCTCCTCCTACCCTCCTCCCTCCAGCATCCTGTCCGACGGGCAGGATCAGTGCCCCGCCCTTCTGCATCCATCAACTGGACAGGCCGCGGGCAGCCCACGTTGCAAGGAAGGCCAGCCTGGGTCAGAGGGGGCCTCCTCAGGTACCCTCCCCAGCCTGTGTCCCAGAATAACAGATGAGGACAGGACGACGTTACGACATCCAGGTGTTTGTCATCAGCTGGAGAAGGAAGGTGGAGTCAGGGGACCAGAGGCAGGGACCAGAGACCATCAACTTCTAGACTGGGGAGGCCCCTTTGCCCTCAACCTTGAGTGATCCCCTTTGAGTGGCTAAGGGGAAGGAGCTTACATTTACTGTGTTTCTGCTCTGTGTGAAGTGAGAGGCTGGGTGTTTCTCATGAGCTCTGAACCAAGTACAGAATCCCATAAGATTCTCTGGAGAGATGGAGAGTCCCCAGAATCAAGAATGCCCATAAATAGTTTCTTTAAATGAGGGAACACATGCACACATTTTCCATGAATGCAATTGCTACAGTAGTTTTCCCTCGTTGATCACACCTAATTCAGAGTCAGTCTGCCTTCTGGGAGTGGGTGCCAGAATCTGGAGTCGGGCTTCGACTCTAGCTCTGGGCAGGCCCCCTCCTTGGCTTCTCCCCTCTCACCTTCCAGAAGCCTTTATAAGAGTCTGTTCCCCAGGTTCTTCAGACCACCTCTTCATCTGGGCATTTGTGGAAAGAGCAGCCAGAGAATTCCACCCTTTTTATTCCAAGAGGGGGAAGCATCCACTTTGTTGGCAGAGCCAGCAGTGAGAGTCTGGATGGCTTTAGATGGAGGAGGCTGGCTGTGGGACCTCTTGCTGGGCTTGGGGGTGGGAGGGTGGAGGGCCGTCCCAGGCCACCCCATGGATACCCAGAAGACAGATCTGGGAGTTCATGGCTGGAGTCTGACTGGGGCTATTGGGGGACCCACACTTATGACCCTGTTTAAGTGTTGCCCCTCCACAGAGCCCTACTCTGGCCTCACCAGTGTGCCCACTCCCAGGTGACAACCGTGGCTGTGTGGTTCATTCATTAAGTCTGTGTCCTGCGCATGTACAACTGCCTCCAGGCCTGGTAGAAACTGACTCTGGGGCTCTTTACTGGGCTCCAAGCCTGCTGAGTGCTGTCACCAAACAGGACAGATGAAGACAGGAGAGGAGCAAGAACCAGCAGCACACCTGTGGCTCTGGGCTGTTTTTCCTGGCCCAGAGCCTGTCTCTCACCAACTCCCTGTCCCACTGATCACCCAAGCCTGGTTGAATTCCAGAGGACCCTGGCTCCAGCCCTGCCCCTGGTCGGTCCCAGGGCCTCTGACTATGCCAGAAGACCCTTAGCCCCTGTGGCTGTGTCAGCCCCTTGCACCTGACGCAGTGAGCCAGCACAGAGGCAGCTGGGTCAACACCTCTCATCACAGCTGCCTGGCTGAGGTGGGGCCATCGTGCCATTCCAGAAACCCAGAGGAGGGGGAAGTGGAGTCACTGGGCAGGTGGGTCTCCCAGAGGATTGCACAATGCAAAACCTGCACCCAGAAAAATGGCCCTGCACCCACGAGACCAGGAAGCCCCTTCTGCAAGTGGATGTTTGTGGATGGACTCCCAGTCCCTGGAATGGGCGTTGTTCTGTGGCCCAGGTAACTGACCTTAGTGGCTTTGTGGCTCCCTGGTATTCATCACCTTGAACCCCTGGTCCCCTGGAAGTGGGAGTGAGTTAGGAGGCTGCCATGTGACCAAGGGAATTAAGAAGTAAGGTGGCTTCTCAACTAGCAACTATGACTGCTGGACGCCCCCACTGTGGCCTTTCAGACCATCATGGTGGCCAGTGACGTCAGGTCTCCCTGTTGCCATTGTCTGGAAATAGGACGTCCCTGGCACCTGGGTCATGGTCCTCACTTGATTGGGTTTGGTGTTCACTTTGGCCAAGTCATTCAACGTCTATCCCCGCAGTGAGCGTCAGGACAACCTGCAGGGCAGACCAGCCTGCACTCCACCGTTCTGAAAAACAAGGCGCTTGAATGGCTAAATGATTTGTCTCAGGCCCAAGCTGCCCAATGCATGTAAGGGCATTTTGCAAATAAAGGCAGGGAAGCAGGTGTATTGGGCTCAGAGAGGCATCCAGCTAGGTCCTGGGGCTTTGCTGTTGATGGCCTCTGATGAGGGCAGTGATCTAGCAGGCAGTGAGAGCTGATGGCTAAATATTTGAAAATTTTCTGAGTCTTTTTTTTTTTTCATTTATTTTTATTAGTTGGAGGCTAATTAATTTACAATATTGTAGTGGTTTTTGTCATACATTGACATGAATCAGCCATGGATTTACATGTATTCCCCATCCCGATCCCCCCTCCCCTGAGTTAGTCCTAAACCAATTGGTAGCTTGAAACCAGACATGGTGGGAGCATTTATACCACAGAAATTGGCAAATTCTAAATCAAGCCCCCCTTTTTCTGGAAAGCCAGCTTGTCATCACATTCCTGCCTGCGGACCTTGGTCACTCCCTCTGGGGCAGGCAAAGCACCAGAGCCAGTGATTAACAAGCTTCTAGCATCTCCACTCCTGCCCAGCCACTTGTGCACAAGTCCCCTCTCTAGCCCCGCTTGCCTCACGCTCCCCCACAGCCCTTATTCTTCTGGGTCCTTGGACCTGAGGCCCTCCTCAGCGAACCCCTCCAGGCTAGCTGTCCACACAGTCCCACCTGGGGTCCCCAAGACAGAAGCACACAGGGGGTCTCATGGTTACTAGGCGAGCTGGCAAGGGTTGAGATTAGGGAGATTCTCTCATGAAGATCAGGAAAATGGTGACCTCAGTTCTCCGGCTCCCTTCAGCCTTGGGAGAGGCCCATCCCTGGAATACCTCAGAACCACTCAGGAACCTTGGGATTGCCGTGTCAGTGTTGAACTGATGCGCTAGCCCAGCCAGGGCAGGACAGACGCCACTGCCTCCTCCCAGGTCCCAGGAAATCGTGGTTAATTATTGACAAATATAGGTATTGGGGTGGGAACACCCTCATTATTACCCATTGGCATCTCCAAAGTGTGCTTGGAGGCAGGCACTTATCCCAAGAGGAGGTAAATCAGGATGATAAACAGGAAGGACTTACGGGGTCCCCACCTTCCACACCCCTCCTTGAGATTTTGGGGCTGTGAGCTCTGCTGGCCCCACTCCCTGCCTCCCCTTTGCCATTTCATCCCTCCCATGCCCTAGGGGTGGAGGAGTGGCGTGTGACGCATTATAAGCCCATGAAAGGGCCCATCGGGGGCCCCTGAGAATTGAAGCCCTTGGTGAGCAGTGGGGACACCCCAGAAGCTGCATGCCCGTTCTCTTTACTGTTTCTTCTGCCTGACCACTGCTGGGGCACAGTGGGGCCCAGAGAGGAACCCAACTCCTCAAGTTCTGAGATTAGGGGGGTCCTGAGGTGCAGGGTGGGCATTGGGGGGGGGGTGCTGGGAGGGGACCTGGCATTCTCAGGAGGTCATTTTGAGCAAAGAGGCTAGAGACACCCTACAGATTCCAGGGCTCCAGGTGAGGCCCAGATGTAACACCAGGAGGGGCAGAAAAGGCACCACCAGCCCCTGCTGTGCCAAGATAAGGGGCTCTGCAGCTCCTCTCCAGCTGCCTGGCTGGCGCCCTACACTCCCAAGATCAAGGTCACCCTGGGAACTGGATGGGGCGAGAGCAGACACGAATTTGAGGAGTTTTCAAGGCAACAAAGAAGGTTGAGGGGAGACAGAAGGTGCACTTTCTGTAAGCGGGGACGGCTTCATGAGCATCCAACCTGTGAAGTCCCAGGGACTCTGCTCTCAGAAAGGCCAGGGTTGGTCTGATGTGCTGCTGACTTTAAATTCCCAGTAGTTTGGAACAAGGAGACCCACGCAAAATTTTTCCAGGCCCTGTAAATTATGTAGCTGGTTGTATCTCCAGCCCATCTGATGAGACTTCACACACATGGACTTATACACACATGTACATGCACACATGCACACCCTCCTTACCACACATCACACACATGCTGTCACTCAGTTGTATCCGACTCTGTGACCCCACGGACTGAAGCCTGCCAGACTCCTCTGTCCATAGGATTCTGCAGGCAAGAATACTGAAGTGTGTTTCTGTTTCCTATTCCAGGGGACCTTCCCGATCCAGGGATTGAACCTGCTTCCCAGGTGGCATTGGTGGTAAAGAACCCTCCCGCCAAGGCGGGAGATGTAAGAGACACAGGTTTGCACCCTGGGTTGGGAAGATCACCTGGAGGACACAGCAGCCCACTGCAGTGTGGGTTGGAGTGCAGAGTCAGACATGACTGAAACGATTTAGCACACACACACACACACCAACAGAAACATACATACCCACACACATACTACACACCCTCCTTACCACACATCACACATATATGCTCAGTCACTCAGTTGTTTCCAACTCTTTATGACCCCGTGGACTGAAGCCTGCCAGGCTCCTCTGTCCAAGGGATTTTCCAGGCCAGAATACTGGAGTGGGTTGCTATTTCCTACTCCAGGGGAACTTCCTGACCCAGGGATGGAACTCATGTCTCTTGCGTCTCCTGCTTTGCCACTAGCACCACCTGGGAAGCCCTCACACATATACACACGTCCACAAAAATGCACCCACACACACACTGTGCTCACATCCTGCGCATGTAAACACACCAAACACAAACAGTCACACTATAGTTCTCAGCTCAAAACAACTAAGCAATTGTGTAACATGCATATAGACCTCAGCTCCCACCTTTCATTTCACAGATTTCTTTGCACACACATTTACACTGAGTATTAAAACCATATTTATTGGAGGCACCTGCAGTTTATTAGCCCCTGGGCATACTTACTGGCCCAGAAAACTAGGCAGGTCCCATCACCGTGGCTTACATGCTAATGAAAACAGGATACAGCTGGTTAACAGCCTGGTTTTGAAGAGTTTAAGACCAACGTGTGTGTGCAGGCTGACCACTTGAAGCAGCCCCAGTCACAGCCGCACCGCTTCAAAAGTGGGTCACGCCGCCTTCTGCCGCCACCCACCGCCCTCATTGTGCGGGGCCAAAGACACGAGGCCCTCTGTTCCTCCTACCTCCAGGCTCTCCCGCCACAAGCAAACTCCCCCAGGCCTGCCTCGCTCCTTGCAGCTCCCACCTGGCCCGTCCCTCCCAAGGCCCTGTCCTGGGGTTGATGTGAATGTGGAGTTGGGGAGGGTTGATGGCACAGCTCCTGGGAGGTGGGGACCCAGCTGCTTCCGGTGTCCTGCTTCAGTGGGTGGTGGCATCAGGTCCTCAAGCTGGAAAGAGGAGCAGAGCAGTGAATTGTGCATGAAAATCTAGTTAGGGATTCAGATCAGAATCCTAGGGCATCTGGATGAGGCATGAGGGAAAACCCACAGTGCTGGCAGGTGCCTTAACCCCAAACCACAGCCCCTGGACTGCCAGTCCTGCTCACCTGGCATTCACATCACCTGTGGCCAAAAGCGCACGGGCAGGATAGCTTTTCCTTGTGTGTTTCCCACCCTGGGTCCTGGGCACAGCTCAGGGACAGAGTATTCCTGCCCCGGGTCCCTGCCCCAGTTCTTCACTGTTCCAGAACCACCTTCTCCCATTTGCGTCCCCCTCGACACTCATCTACCACCTGGTCTAAAAGCCTTCCACCTGGACGTCACCCCACTCAACCCACCAGCTGAACTCCCCTTGTCAGCAGCCTGCAAGACCGTCACACTGGAGGGTCCCAGAGATGTTTAGGGAACAGTGATCCCAGGCCTAAAGCCACTGTCAGCCCTCCAGACCCAGGGTCAAGGCCAGGACCAAACATCAGTTGGTCACAAGTTTCTGGCTGACTCCCTAGAAGTCCAATATGCCAAAACCAGTTCTTCCCATGTTTTTATCTTTCAGTCAACTATGAAGATAACTTAAGGTGTTTGGAAGGCCTCCCCACTCCCCTCCTCCCAACCCAGACCCTCCAAAGAAGGCTCCGCCTTCTTCCCAATTCCTGGTGCCCCCACCCTGGACCAAGCCCTCATCCCTTCCTTCTCTGATTTCCGCCACCCTCCCTAGGGGCAGGGGTTCTAGCGACAGGGACTGGATCTAAGGGAAGACCCCAGAAGATCCCCCTCTTTCCCATCCCCATGGTCCCCTCCATTTAACTGAGGTTGGCAGCAGGACTCATCAGGTAGTACAAACAGCTCTGGAGACGAACTCACTTTTAACAAACAGTCCTGAAATTTATGAAACGTTCACAAAAATCAAAGTATGCAGATTGTAATCTCCAAGTACAAATGGGCTTCTAATGACATCAGGACACTCAGCTTAAATCTAGACACGTGGAGGACTTTTGTCCAACTTAAAATACCTCAAAGGCAGCTTTGAACTGATCCCAAAATAGCTTTAATTGCTGCTAATGATAACTGGTATCTTGAGGAATGCAAACGTATAAAACAGCCTCGGCACAGGAGCTGCTGCTTTGGAATCCACTGCCAACTCAGCTTTGCTCCTGACTTACAGAAAATGGGGGACAATGGGTGGCCCCTTCCATCTGGCTTGTCAAAGTGGTCTCTGCTTTACCATCCAGAAGAAGGAAGGGAAGGCAGGAAAGGGAAGATGGAAATGCCAGGGGAGCCCTGACACGGATGGAAATCTCCAGGTTATTAGTAGCAGCAGTAACAGCCATTTATCGAGCACCTACCCTGGGCCACACACCATGCTGGCAGCTGTGAGTGAGTGTAAGGCTCTGAGTCTAGTCTGAAGCTAGATGGGGATGGGCAGTGCCGAAGAAGCGGGTTGATTCCATTCCAGACCTATTTCTTGAGGCTAACCCTGCTTCACGTTGGGTGATGAATCAGATCTGAGCCCGGCTCTCACAGAGTTCTCAGGTGAGTGGGGAAGAAAGACTCAGACACAGGTGCCCTAATTCCGGAGAGATGAGAATGGGAGATAGGCAAGATGGTGGTCCAAGGAGCACTGGGCACCTCCTCCCACCAGAAATCTACAAGTATTACCCAAGAAAAACAAAAAGTAAAGGGATGCTAGAGAGGAGGGAATGAGCTGAAACCAGGGAATGAGGGCAACCACACATCACAAATTCAGATGGACTGCTGTTGCTCTCAGCTCACTCTGTGCAGGGATTTGGGGGCAAAGGCCTTCGGGCTAACACACAAGACAGGAAGGCAATTAGTTTCTAGATACAGCAGTCCAATTGAAAATATGTGTATAAACATGGAAAAAAGACTGGAAGAAGATACTAGGTTAGCCAAAAAGTTGGTTCAGGTTTTTTTACCATCTTATGGAAAAATCCAAGCAACCTTCTTGGCTAACCCAATACAACAAAACAAGGACAGTACCTTTGTCTGGGTGGTGGGATCATAAGGACCTTAATTTTCTTCTATATTCATTCTGAGAATATATTCTCTAATAAAAAGGTTATTTAAAAATAAATAAACTTGTTCTTGCAAGTTCTATAAGTTTAAAATTATTTTCAAGTAAAAAAGTTTTTAACAGGGAGTATATGAGAAATCTGTGCTATGAATCTAAAACTTCCTTAAAAAATAGTCTTTTTTTAAAAATTTCTAAAAGGTACTTAAAGAAGGGATAGTAACATTGACAATAGTAATAACTGTTGAAACTAAATGATAGGTATAAGAGAGTTTGAGTTTCCCACAACTTTGGGGTATATTCAAAAATATTCCATAACAAAAAGTAAAATTGTAAGTAAATAAGGGACTTCCCTGGCGATCAGGGGCTAAGACTCCATGCTCCCAATGCAGGGGGCCATGCTCCCAATGCAGGGGACCAGGATTCGATCCCTGGTCAGGAAACTAGATCCCACATGCTGCAACTAAAAATCCTGCATGCCGCAACTAAGACCTTACACAACCAAATTAAAAAAAAAAGTAAACCAAAGCTCTGTGCCAAGACCATCCTCAGCCTGGCCTGCCCAGTTCTGGACCCACTGCCCCGGGGTCGGTGTGTCACCCAGTCTCGGGCACTGGAGCCACTGGTGACCCAGGACAGGCAGGGTCGGTGTCCCTGCTGGGCATCCTCTCCCCAGCCCCAGAGCACAGGTTCTCAGCTAACTCCTGTCCGCAGCACCAGCTGGCACACGGGGCCTAGGGTCCAGGCTCAACATACAGTCCTGCTCCCCAAACTCATGGCAACAACACTAGCCCTGACCCTCCTGCCGGGGCCGCCACCCAGCTTCCTGCAGGCTGCAGGCTCCTGCCTATACTCTTTCCTCATGGACTCTCCTCCCTCATCTGAGTCAGCTGGCACCAGGCTCTCACATCCTAAAAATGAGTCCCTCGCTGGTCCAGCATCCCCCCCTTGATTAATGACCATTCCTCTCCTTCCTCCCCAGTCAGTTTCTAGAAGGGCTGGTCCACACTCACAGGACCAAGGCCTGCACGTGCCCCACTGTGGGCACATGGGACTCAAGGCCACCCGTGTCCCTCTGTCACCAAGCTGGTCTACCTTGCACAAGGCGCCGCGCGGTCTAGAGCAACCTTGCTTCCCTCTGTTTCACTGTGTCCGTGCCACTCACTCCCCAAGCCCCTGGCTTCTGCCCCCTTCTCCCGGAGCTGCACCCTGGCCAAGAGCATCAGTGACTTCCCAATGGCCGCATCCCAGGAGCCCCTCAGGGAATCTGCTTTTCCTCCTAGGTCTCTCCTGCCCCATTGGCTCCTGGGACCCAAGTTTTTTGATCTTGTGCCTCAAAGAGCACTCCCCTAGTCTTTCCTGGCACCTTCCCCTGGCATTCTACAATCTCCCCAGCCTGTACCCCTGACCTAACTCTCCGCTCCACTGCCGCGTGCACCCCACAAGTCCACTTTCAACACTAAACACATTGTCTTCCCAGACCTGCTCTGCCTCATGTGTTCTTTCTTTATCTGGGCAAAAGTCACCACCGTGGAGCCAGTTTCCCGATTCATTCATCCTCACCGCCTGCCTCCTCTGCTGGCTCCTCCTGAGTCCCTACCCCAACTCCCACACCCACCTCCATCCCCACCCCCATCCCGGTCCGCCTGCCCTCTACACCACCACTGCCCTACTTCAAGCCCAACTACTGTAATAGTTATCCCACAGGTCTCCATCCCAGCTGTCCCCTCCCTGGTAATCCACTCTCCCGGGGATGCCAGAGTCCTGAGATGGAAGACTACTCATGTCATTCTTCTGCCCTGAATTCCTCCATGGCGCCTCAGGCCAGAACAAAGTCCTGACTCTCAGCAGGGCATGTGAGGCCCCTCCCTAACTCATGGTCCACCTACACCAAATGGCTTGTAGTTCCCCAAACATGAGAGGCTTTTTCCTGCCTTTTCACAAGCCTCTCACTTGGCTGGGCAAGCCTTCCCCACAGCCCTATTCTCCAGGTGAACTCTAACTCTTCCCTCAGAAGTCAGCTAAGCTACTGCTACCTCTGGAAGTCTTCTTTGATTTCCCTGACAGACTTAAGGGCTCCATCCTCTAAGCTCCCATCTCAGGGACTATAGTCTTCATGCCATCTGCAAGCTTCCAGAAGCCAGAGCCAGACCAGTTCCTAGTTGGAGCACCAGCACGATCTAAGCATGAAGGACGTGGTCTTTGAGGGTCTTTACTCCTATCACTCCCTCTGCTCATCCATCCTCTAGACCCTGCTCACCTTCACTCTTTTCCCCAGAAGCACTACCTGCTCTCCCTCAACAATTGCCTCTCCTCTGTGACTTTGCAAGTCAGGCTAGCAGTGCTGTCTTTACCAGGTAGACTGGTGTTATTCAAACCTGTTACTGTGATCATAGTAAGGAAGACATTTTTCATCATACTCCAGCATACATATGCATTATAACATATGAAAAATACATTTACATATGTGTATGTGCTGTGCTTAGTCGCTCAGTTGTGTCCGACTCTTCCCAACCCCATGGACTGTAGCCCACCAGGCTCCTCTGTCCATGGGGATTCTCCAGGCAAGAATACTGGAGTGGGTTGCCATGCCCTCCTCCAGGGGATCATCCCAACCCAGGGATCGAACCCAGGTCTCCCACACTGCAGGCAGATTATTTACCATCTGAGCCACCAGGGAAGCCCAAGTATACTGGAGTGGGTGGCCTATCCCTTCTTCTTGGGAAGATCCCAAGGGAATCTTCCCAAGACAGGAATTGAACCGGGTAAAATGCATTTACCATATGTGATACACTCATGTTTTCTATTTTACTCCACTTTGTCTTTTTTAAATGCTGGTACTGACACACTAAATTAAGCTCCCAACCATGAACTGGTCCCCTGCCCCCACCATTTAAAACCTCTACCGTAGCCAGTGGGGATCACTAAGGGATTCCTGCAAGGCAGCAACATGATTAGAAGGGTGGGTTAGGACAGTGCTTCTCAAATGTATGAAAGTGAAGGCCCTGTGCATTTACAATCCGTCCTATGCTTTACTTTTTAAAACTAGCAATAAAAATGAATTATTAGAAAAGAAAATAACAAAAATATAAAAAAATAACACAAGTCCCTATTTGTTATAATAAAAAAATATCCTTAGTAGACACTGTGGAGTGATGTCAGGAGCATGCTGGGAGGTAGATGCTAGGCTGGGACCAGAGATGTGAGGTGACATTGCCAGGCCTGTTTGCCAGGCAATGCATTTGAGCCCTTGACACATGCCACTCTTGCACTGCCAACCTCTCTGCCAGGGCACTTCCAATTTGCACAGTCTGAAGGGCTTTGCTAAGGCGGCAAGCGCTGCTATGCAGGCTCCTTGTCTATGGATCCACCCTGCTTACATTCGAATCCCAACTCAGCCACTAAGCAGCTCTGGGCCATGGACAAAGGACTTAGCCTCTCCCAGCCTCCGTTTCCTCTTGGAATCATCCTGGGAGATTAATAAAACAATCTGTCCTGCAGGGAGGGGCCCAGAACCGGAACCTGGTTGACACCCTTGCTTCTGACGCTCACAGTTAGGATTCTGCTGTCCTGGTCCCCCGTCTTTCTGAGTCAGCCTCATCCTTGCAGGTCCCTTCTCTGCCCCTCACCGACCACTGCAGCCAAACCACCTCACTCCTTGCTTCCTCTCTTTCTCATGCTCTCAGAATATGGCTTGCATCCTACAAGGCAGAGAGAATATAGTAAGCCCTAGGTTCTGTCCACTCCCACTCCTTTCTCGGGGACTCTGTGCCCATCAGACTAATCCCTCCACCTGAGTCTCACTCACCCACTCCTCCTCTCTACATTGACGGAGCTTCTTTTCACCGATTATTCCCTCCCTCTTCTGAGTATCCTTCCAAAGAGTCAAGTCTCTGATCAGTCCTCAGCCTAAGGAATCTGCCCTGTGGTGTGCTGATAAGTGTTAAACAACAGACCTGCTAGAGAAAATAATGTATACATATATATACACGTATATGAGTTTATTATAAATTTTACTGACATAAAAGATATTTAGCAATTTATAAATAATAATAAAAATACTGTATTCTTTATTGTAACTGAATATAGCAAATGGAGTCTTATATAATGCTTTCATTGATTTTTACCAACCCCCTGACTCCATAACCAACCAAAAATTATAACTGAAAAATGAGTGTAGTTCCATTATGAATGGTGGTTGATATTTTTGTTTGTGCTATCTAGTGAGAAAAAAAGTGAAACAATAAGAACATATGTTGGAATTTGTCTATGGTGTGACCAACTTCCCTACTGAATCAGATAATAGTTTTTGAATACTGGAAGAACATGTGTTCAAATTTTATTGCGCCATTCGATAATGTAGGGGCTACTGGCAAAACATACATTTAAATTTAATTTAATCTGCCTTGTTAACATTTCCTTTATAAATTTCTTATGTCTAGATAGTCAACAATACAATCAATCAAGCCCTGATTTGTGGTATTTATGAATTTCAATGATGTAAATATTCCCACCATGGCTGACTTCAAGCTACCAACAGGATGTCAGTGAATGCAGAGCTGGGAAGAAAAGCACAGTAACACAACATTATATAGCATTTCCACAGACAAAAGAGAGGTTAAAAAAAAAAAAAGCATAAACAGTAAAACCTTGTAAAATTCTTAGGAGATGATGAGTTTGAGTATTTATCTTTGTTTTTAACAGAACTTATTTCATTGTAATTTTGTATAGTTTAATTTTTTAAAATTAGCTAGGTTTAACAACTGTCTCACAAAATTCCTAAAAATTTAGGAAGTTAGCCCTTAGGAGCCGATCTGATCTGAACACGTGTGGACCTGACTCCTCCCCCCATCTCTGCCTTGAATGGGATCTCCAGAAAGTTCTCCCAGCTTGATGGCCCCTTCCAATGTATAAATTTCAGGTACTATCCTGTAAGCAAAACTGAACTACTGCTCTTGCACTCAAACTTGCTCCACTCCAGGGCTACCATCTTGGTGAAGGGTTTCTCCATCCACCCAGGAACCCAGGCCAGAAACCAGGACCCTGGCTAGCCCGCGAGGGTCAAGAGAAGCCCACAGAGAAAGGCATGATCCAGAGGGATTTTAATCAGCACATAGGGAAAATTTGATAAATGGTGATGCTGATAAACGGTGATAAAGGCAACAGGGAGCAATGAAATTCTTCCTTATCCAGAATTACAGGCCTTTCTGAAGGATCAATTTGAGAAATATAATGGAAAAATACAGAGTACAGGGTTAAGTGATGGAATCAGAAGTACAATTAAAAAATGCTTAAGGCATGGTGATTCTGGGGAGAGGAGTGGACAGCTTGGGAAGGAATGCAGGAGTACCTGCTGACCACCTGGAAGGGATGACTAAGCGGGCTGCCTGGTTCCTGGCCTGGGTGACTTGGAGGACAGTGGCAGCACTCTCTGGAGACCCCAGAGGAATGGCTTTGTGGGGTGACTATGAACTTATCCTGGGGTGTTCTGGGTTTGAGGTCGATGTTCAACCAAATGGAGAAGTCCCTTTGTCAGTTGGCTATTAGAATCTGGACTTCAGGAAAAAGTCATGATTGAAAGATGGAATTTGAGAGTCATCAACAGATCAGTATTTAGGAACCATCACCCCTTGGAGAGAGGGAATTGGTTGGGCAGAGGACCCCGCCTCAGGCCTGGGGACACCAGCATCGGAGGGATGGCCATGGGCCCGGAGATGGAGAAGCAGTGAGAGAGGCAGGAGGCTGAAAGCAGAGTGGAGGACAGAGAGACAGAAGGGGTGACAACTCTGGGAGGAGGGCGTGCTTAGCACCAGCCAAGGGTGGGGAGGATGGAAGTTATTGCTAAGCATATTAGCAACTTGGTGGCCCAGGGACATGGGTCGAAGGAAGGCCAGTTGGTGAGGACAAGGGCAGGGCAGCAGAGGGAAGGAGAAGGTTGGGAAGAGGGGATGCTGGCTCCCAGGAGCGTGGGGCCTGAGGGGGACAAATGAAGGAGACGTCCACAGCCCCGCTGGAAGGGTTAGCCTTGGGCGGGCAAGGAGCTGTGTCTCAGGAGGTGTGCAGGGGGACACCAAGGCGAGCTAGGAAGGCGGGGTGTCCGTCCAGATTCCCTAGGAAGCAGATGCGGAATGGAGTTAGGAGTGACGAGATTCAGTGGGGAGACACCTGTGAGAGAGAGGGAGGGCAGAGAAGGCTGAGAGCAGGCAGGAGACATCTCACACCTGGGGAAGAAGTGGGGGGCCCCTCCCTGCCCTGCGGCCTCAGCACTGGCTACAGCTGGGACACAGCTCCCCCCACACCTCTCAGCCTCCCTCCCAGGACTGAGCAGTGTGCCTCCATGACGGCCACAGCGGGGGCTCCCCATCTCTCAGAGATGTGGTGTTGGGGTTGTTTGGCAGGCGTGTGGTGGAGAGCTGATGGATGGAGGATGGCGGGGAGGGTCTGGGACAGTTCCAGGGGAGAAGGAGACTAATGCTGGAGGCCTGAGGTGTGGCTGCGTGTGGAGGCCTGGAGTCTGTAATCACTTCAGTGTCCCCACGGGGGAACGAGGATAGCAGGAGGCTGGTCTGTCCTGGGCCAGATGTCTAGCCCAGTCAAGGGCAGTGGAAGGACAGAGGAGCAGGGGGTGGCAGGTTGGGGGGAGGGTACCTGACGTGATGAAAGGGTCTGGGCCTCTGAGAGTAGGAGGGGAGGATGGGCTAGGGCGGGTGCTGGGGAACTCTGTGAGGTTGAGGACAGGGTGATGGAGTCCTGGATGAAAAGTCTGTGAGGGAGAAGGCTGGGATCAGAGCGTGGGGACTGTTTCAGAGCAGAGGTGGAACAGTTCTAGGTCATGACAGTGTTGGGTGGCTGAGAAAGGCACAGCACCACGAGGCCAGGCTGTTCCCAGGATGTGGGGTCGTGGACTGACGGCACGTTTGCAGTCCTGTCACATCCCCCATCAGCTGGGGCCATGTAGCCCTGTGGCTGATGGCCCCCGGAGCTCCTGGAGCAGGGCTAACTCTCCTGCCAGTGCTCCCCTCAGGGCAATTCCAGGCTAAGGCTTGACCCTCAGGCAGGGTCCACCCCAGGCAGAGGCCACGGAAGATCAAAGACCCCCAACCCTGAAGGGCAGAGCTCCCTCTGACGAGACACTAGGGTCCCGAGAGGAAGTATAAGCAGGCATTAACAGAGGATTTGACTGCCTCCAGGCACTCAGGGAAGGCTTTCCACATTTGAGATCTGAGGAAAAAAAGGGGTGCCCTAGGTGAAGTGATGGGATCAAGAGGAGGCTCACAGAGAGGGCCCACTTGCCCAGAAGGAGCCCCAACCTGCAAAGTCCCCTTTTCTTCCCGTCACACTGCCTTCCTTCAGGGTTTTGAAGGGCCCTTGTTATCTTCCACCACAGGCCCCTTGCACGTGCTGTTCCTCACCCTGGAAAGTTCCCCTGCCCTCCCCCCCCCCCCTTCTTTAGGGAATTGCTGAGTTTGGAAAGTACCCAGAATTACTTGAGGAAGGCTCTAGAGCAGACACACTTGAATTTGCCACACGCCTCACTCAGAGGCAGAGGCCAAGTCTGTGGTTTTTCTCCCCGGGGAGCCATGTCATCACCAGTAAAGTGTGGGCCTTGCTGAGTGATAAAGGGGAAAGGAGTGAAGCTTGAAGGAGACGTGAGCCTGGAGGCCCCTCACTGTGACAAGCACAAAGTAGATGCCCAAAATTATTTGCTGAATAACTGATCAGTTGGGCCCAGCCTCAGTTCAGTTCAGACCTAACATTTATTTTTAAGATGGCGGAGTAGAAGGACATGTGCTCATCTTCTCCTATGAGAACTCCAAAATTACAGCTCTCTGCTGACCAACCATCAACAGGAGAATGTTGGATTCCACCAAAAAAATACACCCCACATCCAAGGGCAAAGGAGAAGTCCCAGCAAGATGGTAGGAGGGGCAAAATCACATTTAGAATCAAACCCCATACCCACCAGAGACACTCAGAGGGCTCAAACAAAACTTTATGTGCACCAGGAAACTCCACAGAGACTGAGCCAGACCTGTATTTGAGTGTTTGAGTGTCTCCTGTGGAGGTACGGGTCAGCAGCAGCCTGCTGCAGGGGCTTTGGTTGCAGCAGATGTGGGTGTGGCATAAGCCCTCTTGGAGGAGGTCGCCATCAACCCCACCATAGAGCCACCAGAACTTACACAGGACTGGGGAAACAGACTCTTGGAGGGCACACACAAAACCTTGTGCACACCAGGACCCAGGAGAAAGGAGCAGTGACCCGACAAGAGACTGACCCAGGCTTGCCCGTGAGTGTCCAGGAGTCTCCGGCAGAGGTGTGGGTCAGTGGTGGCCTGCTGCAGGGTCAGGGGCACTGTGTCCAGCAGTGCATGCATGGGACCTTCTGAAGGAGGTCGCCATTATCTTCATTACCTCCACCATAGTTTGGCCTCAGGTCAAACAACAGGAAGGGAACACAGCCCCGCCCATCAACAGAAAATGGGGTTAAAGATTTACTCAGCATGGCCCTGCCCATCAGAACAAGACCCAGTTTCCCCCTCAGTCAGTCTCTCTCTCATCAGGAAGCTTCCATAAGCCTCTTATCCTTATCCATCAGAGGGCAGACAGAATGAAAACCACAATCTCAGAAAGCTAACCAATCTGGTCACATGGACCACAGCCTTGTCTAATTCAGTGAAACCATGAGCCACGCTGTGTAGGGCCACCCAAGATGGACAGGTCATTCTGGAGAGTTCTGACAAAACATGGCCCACTGGAGAAGGGAATGGCAAAGCACTTCAATATTCTTGCCTTGAGAACCCCATTAACACTATGAAAGGCAAAAAGACAGGACACTGAAAGATGAACTCCCCAGGTTGGTAGGTCCCCAATATGCTACTGGAGATCAGTGGAGAAATAACTCCAGAAAGAATGAAGAGACGGAGCCAAAGCAAAACAACACCCAGTTGTGGATGTGACTGGTGATGGAAGTAAAGTCCGATGCTAAAGAACAATATTGCATAGGAACCTGGAATGTTAGGTCCATGAATCAAAGTAAATTGGAAGTGGTAAAACAGGAGATGGCAGGGCCCAGCCTCAGTGGCGTATTTAATGTCCATGCTTCCTCAAAAACAATGAATTTCCCTTTGACTGGACTGAGCCAGGGTCAGTAGATGACCTTGAGGCCACAGCATATGTTGGAACCTGTGTTCCTCAGGGCACAAGGGGTTATACCTGTCCTTGCTCAAAAATTACAGGAAGTTGCTAAATGGGCCAAAAGAAGAACCTGCACACTCTCTGCCCCACCTCCAGCTGTTGCTTCACGAAAGGTCAAAACAAACAAGATAAAATCTGTCCAATTCACAGCTGCAAAGAGACAGGAGTCAGAAATGTGACCCACCCGTCCCCATCTAACTCCACCATGTGGCCAGGGGCGGCCCAACCCAACCCAGGACAGAGACCCCTGAGGCGGGCGCCCCAGCCTGTGCCAGGGTCCCTGGGTCTCCATCTTTACACTCTATGCTGGTCTCTCGTGAGAGCCAGACTGGTTTCATTTCTGGACAGTGGGCCTGGTTGCTTTCATCTTCTCTGACAGAAGGTCAGGGGTACGTCAGGGAGGACTAGGGGCCCACAATTCTCCAAGCCCTGCTCCCGGCCCACTGGCTTCTCAGGGGAACTGCGGTGGTGCTTTCTCTTGGAGCCAGGCCAGCCCCATGGCACGTCACTCCCTCCAATCTGATCTTGAGGAGGCAGCGGTGTGCAGGGCGGCCTTCACCCCCACCACAGCCCCAAGAGGCCAGGCTCCAGCCAGGAGTCTCTCTGGGGCCTTGAGGCAGACTGGAAGCCCTCAGGCAGGCCATGGGCCCAGAGCAGACTGATTCTTTCGTAGAGAGGACAGAACAGAACCAAGACATACCCTCAGATATGAAACACGTCCCTTCTGGAACTTGACACTGGGTCTTTGCCCAAAGGTGATTTTATATCATTATTTGTTGAATCTTCTCCAGAATTACTTGAATGAATGAATGAATGACACTGACACTGTCAGGCTCCTTCAAAAACCTATACATCTCTGGGTTAAGGAAACTTTTCACCAGACCTCTTTCCTTTTTTCCAGAGACTCCACCTCATCCCACCAGGGCACAACCATGGCAGACAGACCCCTTCTCCCTCAGGTCTGGAGCATCCCAGAGAGGAAGACGGCATGAAGCCTCCTTTCCTCATGGACACCGGCTGCCTCTTCCCCACACTTCTTGCCCACTCTGCTCTGTCTCTGTCATTGTGCCCCATGTAAAGCACACATAGAGAGCCCTCACCCAGATCAGCCTATGTGAAATCGTCTGAGGATAGAAAGTGCTAGAATACAAAATACACACACACACACACACACACACACACACTGAAGAAGCACAAACTGGACAAAAATATAGGAATTAGATTTCACTGAATTTTTTTAAATTATGGGATTTCCCAGTGTCTCAAAAGAAAATTACAACCCCTCCCCCAGACAAGCATATATAAGTAAACAACATAAAAACACTGGCAACAAGCCCACTGTGGGTGGGAAATCACCAGCAAGGGGAACTCTCCTCCCCATGAGAGTTCTGTAATTGTTCCACAGGTGCCTTTCCTGCATCTCCAACCAGAGTGTAAGTTGCGTAAGATGCTGTTGAAAGAGCAACGGGGCCAAAAGGCAGGAACCTAAGTGGCTGTGTGACCTTGGCTGAGCTCTTTAGTATCTCTGGGCTATCCTCTTTCCACCTGGAAAATAAAGGCTGGCCTTTAGAACTTCTGTTGTATTCATAGCACCTGGCCCAGTACCACCTTGGAAGGGCTTTTAATAAATACAAATGGAAAGAAATGGTCCAACATGATTTATGAGTCAATATAACCCCAAATCTGAATTAAGATTTGGATGAAGGTACCATTACCCAACAAATTCTTCAGGAAAGTTGGATAGAATGCATCTTTGGAGGATCATAAGAGCTCTTCTCTTTTTTGACAACCAATTTTTCAGCCCCTGGGGTGAAGGGGAGAGAGGTTGAAATTAGTAGGAGTAACTCTGTGGGGGCAGTGGAGGGACTCGTGTGACAGAGTCACTAAGCTGGGTCTTGCTGTGTCACTGCACCACTGTAGGCTGGCTTGCACCTGTCTCTAGCTGGTGAGCCCAGGTCTCTGCCCTTGGTGGGTGCACAATGACAATGCATGTGTCTGCCCACTGACTGGATGCAAGTTCAGATGTCACCCCCACTCTGGCCTAAGGAGGAAGCAGGGGAGGTACCTTGGACCCCATTTGCAGAAACACAGGAGAAACGAGGAGAGCCCTCTGCATGACAGGTGTGCAGGCAGGTCCTGGGCCTTCTGTGCAGGCAGAGACCCCAGAACTCTGAGAGATGCTTGCTGTCATCCTCAGAGAACCCTCTTCCCCAGGAGTCCTGACTCTCCTCCCAATATTCTCTCCCTATCGGTTCAGGATGCAGGGGGACATGAGAACCTGGGAGTCTCCTCGGGAGGACTGTCCTAGATTGGTTCTTGGGATGGTCACACGTGCCTCCCAGGACATTTGCCCTCAGGTTCCCTCTGGCCCAGAGGGGACACAACCCAGTCGGCTGGAATCCTCAGCACAGAATCTAGAATTCTTAGCCTAGAATCCTCAGAGTCAGCCAGTACCACCCCTCAGTCACCATTCAGCTGTGGGAAAGCTACCTGACCTTTGTCTCCTCTCTTATAACATGAAAGATAGGACCAACCCAACACACATTAATGAGAATTAAATGAGATAGTGTACCGAGAACACTGGCCAACCCAGAGCTAGAGCATATTTACCGTGAAGATTACACAGAGCTGCACACCCCTCACAGATTAGACCAACAGCAGGCCTCAGGAAGTCTGTCAGCCACACTGCTAAAGGACTCCTGGTCAGGTCACGTGACAGGGACTGGGACAGGCCAGGAACATCACAAAAAGGAAAACCTGCCCCCTCCCAGGACTGGCAGACTCTAGGACGGTGCGTGTCCACAGCTGCTGTAGAGGTTGTGAAACCACCCGCTCATTGCACAGCCAAGGAAACATTCTCAGAGACTATGGGTGACATGTCAGAGGCCACGCTACGAGTTGTGACTGCATTTGGACAAGAGAACATATCTTCCAGTGTCTTCTCAGCATGGCCAGATTACCTTCCCAGATATTAACTTGTGTTTTAATGGTTGTGTTCTTCCTCTCTCTTGCCATTCCAGGAAGGTCTTGGATCTGTCTTCTTTGAGTTTCAGGGCCAGACACCTGATCCTGGGCACAGAAGCCTGACTCATGACCTGGAGGCAGAGGCGGAGTCTCACAGGGCACCAGGGCCCAAGCAAGTGGACAGCCCATAGGAGGCCACTTCCTGCAGCACCACAAGGCTCCTGGATTCCAGGGTGACCCTCCCTGGGAAGGGCCCTAGAATGACCACGGTGGAATTCCCTCCCCTTCAGACCTGATGGGAGCTCAGGGGTAGAAACAAGTTGATCTCGGGAGGGTGGTGGGTTGAGATTCGCACTGTCCACACAAGGCACTGCTCAGGCCCCTTCACTACATGGTTCTCTCTGACCACATCACCCATTTGTATAGCGCTTGACCAAGTGTCTTCACAACTGTCCATTCAGTCCCTGAGATTCTGCCCATCAACCACAGGGAAAAAACTGGAGCTCGGTAAATGGACTGCACTCGCTCAAGGCCACATAAGTAGTAAGAGAAGTAGGACAAAACCCAATTCTTCTGATCCCAAGACAGAGCTCTTGACAACACGTCACTGCCTGCCCTGTCCTGCTCTTTGCATACAGCTGGTCTCCTGGCCACTGGTTGAGCCTAATCTCGGAGAGCACACCTCATGTCACCTGGGTCCACAACCCAGGCCAGGCCTCTGTGGGAGAAACAGGCCTGGAGGAGGGCACCTGGGGGGCCCACCCTGCCCAGGGACCTGCCTTGATGACTTGGCAGGATGCAATGATGACTTTCTAGAAACTCACCTGACACTGGTATGATGTCAGCTTGGGTGGAAGCTAAAGGCCTAGACATGGACAAAAACCCCTACAGGTGATTGGAAACCAAAAACAAAAAGTACAACTGGCCACCAAATATGAACAAATCTGTAAACCCACTAACAATTAAGAAACGCATGTTAGGGAAATTCCTTTGCAGTCCAGCAGTTAAGATTCTCCATTTTCATTACCAAGGGCCTGGGTTCAGTCCCTGGTCAGGGAACTAAGAGCCCACAAGTCGTGCGGCATGGTCAGAAAAAAGCCTGTTAAAGGCACATTCCTGTTTTTGCTCTCATGTCTATTAGATTGGCAAAGTCTTTTTCCTTCTATACTATTCATGAGAATAAAAATTGATACAACTTTTCTACACACACACACACACACACACACCCAAAGCCTTAAAAGTATTCATTTTCTAAATACAATAGGAATTTGAATTTTCCATGGAATGGAAAAAGGACATTAGTAAGCTATATATACCTATGGCTGATTCATATTGCTGTTTGACAGAAAACAACAAAATTCTGTAAAGCAATTATTCTTCAATTTAAAAATAAATGAACTTTTTAAAAAAAAGAGCATTGGTTAAGAAAACTGGTGAAAGCCAAATAAAGTCTGGAGTTTAGTTAATAGTAGCATACCAGTGTTAACTGATTAGTTTCAACAAATATACTCTGGCTGGTAAGATACTAACATAGAGGAAGCTGGGTGAAGGGAATATGGGAACTTGCTGTACTATCTTTGCAAATTTTCTGCAAATCTAAAATTATTTCAAAGTGAAAGCTTTTTTTTTAAATGCTCACATTCTTTTACCCAGAATTTCACTTCTAAGATTTTATCTCAAAACTTACCAGAGATGTGGATGGACATTTACGTATCAGGATATTGCACCAATTGCGATAACCATAGAAATGTGGAAAAGAATACGTCCAAGAACAGCATGTTGAGTAAATAAGTTATGGTGCATCCAATGATGATAGAATGTAGTCAGAAAGAATCACACTATAATAATATGTATTGACATTGAAAATGCTTATAATAGAAGGTAAAGTGAAAGAATTAGGACACAAAACTATATATATTTTAAGCACAGTACAATTTTTAAATGATGTACATAAGCAAAACCACCAATATATTGATGTTAAAGGCAGTTATTAATAGATATATTAACCTACTAATGTATTAATAGATTTTTAATATAGTTATTAATATAATTAGAGTGAACCTAAGCTGCTTCTTGGGCTTCTCTGGTAGCTAAGCTAGCAAAGAATCTGCCTGCAATGCAGGAGACCTGGGTTCAATCCCTGGGTCAGGAAGATCCCCTGGAGAAGGGAATGGATACCCATTCCAGTATTCTGGCCTGGAGAATTCCACAAACTGTAGAGTCCACAGGGTCACAAAGAGTCAGACCCAACTGAATGACTTTCACTTCACTTAAGCTGCTTCTTAAATACATTTATGTATATTGTAAATTTTCTACAATGAATGTATATTACATTTATAATAAGGGAAAAAAGCTATCAAAAATCCCCAACCCATGGCAGTTCCTCAAAAATTTAAACACAGAGTTACCAAATGACCGAGCAACTCCACTACAAGATATGTACCCAAGAGAACTGAAAACATATATCTGCAAAAAATAACTTCTATGTGAATGTACACAGCAATATTATTTATTTATAATAGACAAAAAAATGGAAACAATCCACACATCCCTCATGACAAATGAAATGTGGTATAACCAGCCAATGGAATATTTTCCAGCAATAAACAGAATGAATTACTGACATGTATAACATGGGTGAACCTTGAAAATATTGGGTCAAGTGAAAGACACAAGACACAAAATGACACTGATTATATGATTCTATTCACATGAAATGTCCAGAATAAGTAAATCCATAGCAACAGAAAGTAGGTTAGTGGTTGGCAGTGGGGCGTAGGGAGTGACTGCTAATGGGTGGGGTAAAGAAAATGTTTTGGAATTAAATAGTGATGATGGTTCTGCTACTTTATGAATATACTAAAAACCACTAAATTATACACTTTAAAGAGTAAACGTTGTGGTTTGTGGATTATTGTATCTCAAAAAAAAAAAGAAAGAAAAAGAAATAAAAAATTCCCCTACCCAAATACTATATTTCACTGCTTCTCATCATTTCAACAATTTATTTTCCTTACTTTTCAAAGAAAACTCAAGACGGTAGAGACCAGCTGCCCCCCAAAAGCCAAGCCTTTGTAGGCAGAGCAGGTGGCCATATGTTTATGGCATAAATGGAATTCTGAGAAAGTAACAAGAAATCACACCCCATCAGTTCCTTCCTTCCACCAGTTAGTCCTCGCTCCCTCCCCTCCTCCCTCTTTCCTTCTCTCCATCCCTCAGGCACTAGAACTACCCTGCCCAGGGAACCCCACAATAAGGAGCTAACCCTTCAAGTTACCCTTTGAGATTGACACTCTCTATTAAATCTCCCCTATAAATACAAGTTTTCTGAGATTTTAAATGTACCACCTGTGTGGGAATTAACTGATGAGACCTCCCAACATACAGCTGGCTGAAAGGGAAGGCAACCCAGGAGAGAGAACTTTGCTAGGGGCTTGCCGAGGTTCACAGCAGCAGTGCCTCCTGGGATGGACAAGTCTTGGTGGGCGTGAGGGCACTGGTGCTAGGAACCTTCGAAGAGGGAATGGGAATCAAGGCAAACATACCAACTTCCCAGTCCTGAGCAGCTAGATGTGCTTCTCAACCTACTCAGGCCTGGAGGCCTTAAAGGAGGAGTGAAGAGGAGCAGAAAGGGCTGGCAAAGCTGGTGATGGGTCTCTCCCCCAGACCCACCTCTCCCATAGCCCCACGGAGGGCTTGGCACCTAAGGACACTTGGCGGTCTCAGTACTTGTCTTCTCAGTTTGTCCCAGTGGAGCCTCTTGTTCAGTTGGAAGGCCAAGTTCTCCCGCAGCCTTCCCAAGAACATAGGACAGGGCCAAGAGTAAAGTAAAAAGAGTCAATTTAAAAAAAAAGCATACTTGAAAGTTTTAAGAACTGGCCTGAGGACTTCCCTGGTGGTTCAGTGGTTAAGACTCTCTATTCCCACTGCAGTGGGCATGGGTTCCATCCCTAGTCAGGAAGCTAAGAGAATTCTTGTGGAGGATGGGGCAGAGGCGGGAGGTCCTGAGCAGTGTAGCCCTTTGAGTAAAGATGCGCTCCTCCTGCGCAGGGCCAGGCCGGCCTGGGTTGGGCAGATAGTGTGTTGAAATGAAAAACTGGTGGAGGACTTAACCTTACTCGGTATGACAGACTCTAGGTCCATCCACATCTCTACAAATGGCCCAGTTTCATTCCTTTTTATGGCTGAGTAATATTCCATTGTAAATGTGTACTACATCTTTATCCATTTGTCTATTGATGGACATTTAGGTTGCTTCCATGTCCTGGCTATTGTAAACAGTGCTGCAGTGAACACTGGTGTACACGTCTTTTTGCACTATGATTTTCTCAGGGTATATACCCAGGAGTGGGATTGCTGGGTTATATAGTAGTTTTTAGATTTTTATCGTACATTAATGCATATATGTGGAATCTAGAAAAATGGCACAGATGAACCTATCTGCAGGGCAGGAATAGAAATCCAGACATAGAGAACAGACATATGGACACAGGGGGATAGGGGAGAGTGAGAAGAATTGGGAGATGGGTTTTGACATATACACACTGTCATGTGTAAAACAGACAGCTAGTCGAAACCTGCTGTAGAGCACAAGGAACTCAGCTCTGTGCTCTGTGGTGACCTAGAGGAGTGGGATGTGGGGTGGGGTTGGAGGGAGGTCCGAGAGGGAGGGGATATATGTATACACATAGCTGATTCACTTCGTTGTACAGCAGAAACTAGTGCAACATTGTAAAGCAATTACATGCCAATAAAAAAATTAGTGGAGGAATTCAGACAGTGGAGGAGGAGAGGGGAAGCAGTAGGTACATGGTTCTGCGCATGGAGTTTAGGAACTAAAAGGGGAAGATTCTGTTGACAAGTACAAGGGCTCCACAGGTGCCTAGAGACCAAAGCCTCCCATTCATCCAACTCAACATTGAGTACCTACTATGTGCAGTCAATCCTAAAGGAAATCAGTCCTGAATATTCATTGGAAGGACTGATGCTGAAGCTGAAGCTCCAATACTTTGGCCATCTGGTGCAAAGAACTGACTCACTGGAAAAAACCCTGATGCTGGGAAAGATTGAAGGCAGAAGGAGAAGGGGATGACAGAGGATGAGATTGTTGGGTGTGATCACTGACTCGATGGACATGAGTTTGAGTAAGCTCTAGGAGTTGGTGATGGACAGGGAAACCTGGCGTGCTGCAGTCCATGGGGTCTCGCAGAGTCAGACACGATTGAGCGACTGAACTGAACTGAACTATGTGCTGGGCACTGTCCTAGTCTCTGGGGACACAATCATGAACAAGAGATTAAAAACCCTGCCATGATGGCAAGAACATGGAGAAACTGGAACCTTTGTACATTGCCAGTGGCAATGTAAGATGATATGTCCTTTGTGGAAAATGGCATGGTGTTTCCTCAAACAATTAAACATAGAATCATGTGGCATATACATACCATGGAATGGAATATTATTCAACTTTTAAAAGGAAGGAAATCTGACACATGCTACCACATGTCTGAACCTTGAAGACGTTATGCTAAGTGAGATAAGTCAAACTCAAAAAGACAAATATTGTATGACTCCAATTATGAGGCACCTAGAATAGACAAATTCACAGAGACAGAGTAGAATGGTGACTGCCAGAATCTAGCGGGAGGGAAGTTGGGAGTTATTGTTTAATGAGTGGAGAGATTCTGGTTGGGATGATGAAAAAGTTCTGGAAATGGATAGTGGTGATAGTTGCAGAACAATGTGAATGTACTTGAATGCCACTGAACTGTACACTCAAAAAATGGTTAAAATGGCAAATTTTGTGTTGTGTATGCTTTACAATATATATTTTTTAAAACCTGGCACATGGAACTCAGGTTTTAGAGGCATAAGCTGGAGCAGAGCTCATTAACAAAGGGTAGCGCTAACTGTCCCCATCTCAGATCCGGGGCATAAACTACATCCAGGTTCTTCAGAATCTGGGTGAGGCGGTAGAAGAGGGTCAAGAGAGAGGAGGGCAGGCACAGGTTTCCACACGTCCTCTTCACACAGAATATCTGTTTTCAATGTCAAGTCTGTTCAGATGAAACTCTGGGGGAAGCAAGGCCACCACATAGATTCATCAGTTGTAACAAATACATGGATCCAGTAGGAAATATTCAGTGCTGGGGGAGGCTTTGTATGTGTGGGGTCAGGGCGTATATGGGAAAACTCTACCTTCCTCTTAATTTTGTTGTGGACCTAAAACTGTTTCTTTTTAAAAATGTCTTTAGGGAAAACAGAAGGCCACCACTGCTTAAAAACAGGTCTTTTTCCTAAACTACTGCCTTCTTTCTCTAAAATGATCACTAGTTGAGAGATGTTTCCTTGAAGAGTGAGCAGGCAGGGACCACTTGGCAGGAGGGTCCCCTGAACCAGGGTTCCCAGACAGGCACTGGCTTTGTGGGGGGATCCCATGACGAGGCAGGGATCCGGGGAGCAGGAGACAGGCCTGGCAGGGTGGGGCTCTCGGAGCCCTCTGGCCCCTCCCCTGGCTGGAGTAGTCAGTTATCAGACGTCTGGCTCCAGGTCCTCTGGAGGGCAGGGTTCCCAGCTGAGTCAACTAGAGTCTTGCCCAGGGTGAGGTATGGAAACGGCACCCAATTTTGGCCTTGGAAACCTTGGGTCCAAGTCGTGGCCCCACCCTTTATAAGACACTTAAGGTTCCAGCCTGTTTGCTTAGCTGTAAAATGGGGATGACTGATACCAATACCACCTGTCTCCCGGGATACGCTGTGCCGACTGCCCGGGGAGGCACCCAGGGGGCTTAGCATCTGGGGCCCTAAAGTTCAGGAAGAGGGTCTGTGGGTCCCTGCTGTGCTGGGTGCCCTGGGGCACCCCTAGACCCTTGGACCTGCCAAGCCAGCCTGGCCAGTCCCAGCATTGATGGGATGCAGCAGGGGCCCTCATGCACGGCCACCACCCCCAGAGCCAGCAGGCAGGGAGAGTACCGCATTGACAAGACAGCAGCCCTGGGACACCTGAAAATGCTCTGGAGCCAAGTCAGGGTTTCAGAAGCTCGTTTCAGAGGAAGGAGGCCCCGGCCTGCCATACACACCCTGCCCAAGGCTTGCCCTGTGCTGCCCGAACCCCCTCTTCACACGTGATGGGTCTCCACCTTCCACACTGGGCTTTGAGTTCTGGAAGGCAGGGACCCAAAGTACTGGCCTCTACTTCCCCAGCCCAGAGATCAGTAGATTAGTAATTGTGTGACAGATTGGGGAGGTGGGGGCGGTGACATCAGGTAGATGACAATCACAGAGGTTATCTGGTACACAGCCCTTAGCAAGGCTGTGGCGTGGTTCTAAGGGCCTTGCTTTCACTCACATAAACTTCACAAGAGTCCTAGCAGGCGTGTACTATTGCCATGATCCATGTGTTTAATGAAGGGACCAAGGTGTAGAGAGTAACAGGCAGAGTGGCAGAAGCAGGACTTGAGCCCGAGGCCTCAGTTTGCCCCTTGCTCCAAAGTGCCTGGGCCAATGTGCTCTCTGCGGACTCCTCATCCACGGCAAAGCGGATCTGCAGGCCACCTGGAGAAGCATCCGCCCCGAGATGTCCCTGCAGGGAGGCCATCCCAAGGCTGCACAAAGCTTTCACTGACAAGGAGGACACAACCTCCTCAGACAGAGCCGAGGCCTGCTTCCCTCTCACTTGGCCCGCTCTCGGGACATACAGCCTTGTCCCCTCCTTCACTCTCAGGCAACTCTCAAGTATTTGGACTCTTCCCAAAGCTGACGGTCCTGGTCTCAACACCCTGGGCTCCCAGGTCCCCAGACCCTCTCCATCCTGATGACCCACCCCGGATGTTTCCTTCTTGGTGAGCACTCCTGGTCTACAGGGAGCTTGTGCAAAATCAGCCTCTTCACGCCCCTCCACAAGCCCATCTCAGGCTACCCCAGTACCTACTTGGATGACTAAGTTCGTTGAACCCAAATATAAAATACTACCTTTCCCTTACAAAATTCCTTGCTGTTTCCACCCTGATAAGACTGTTTCAAACCCTCACTTTGTCACCCCAAAGCCATTTACCAGAGCTGTCATCTTTAGCTTAGAGCAGACCCTACCCAGTGGGTCTTTATTGATTTAAAATTGCTGAAAAGGACAGCTTTCGGTTTCCTTATCTGTGTTTAAATCTAGGACTAATAAATGGATCTGTCTCTGGGTAGACTGCCTCTCCCTGGAAGTACTATTTCAGGGACATGAGTCAACCGAGATGGGGAAATGTGACAGGTGGACTTTGCTCTGGGGAAGCAGGTTCCATTACCATCTCCCTCTACTGTTGGGAGCTTCATTTCATTCCATACGATGTTTGTTACTTTTTCTCCCCAGCCTGGGGACTATTCTCAAGGGAGGCAGAGTTGGGAGTAAATGGGAATTGGCTGATTTTTTTTTCTCTGTGACATGAATACTCTGCCCATCCCCCCAGCAGAGGGCCTATCTTTGCCTTATTCCTCCTCTTGACTTCAATAAGGAAGCAGTCAACTTTTATGCTGGTTGGGATTCCTGTACAATCTCTTCTAATTTTGGACTTGGCTCCTTCTGGACATTCTCACATGCGTGTACCACACACCAAGTACCCCATACATGTGCAAAAACAGTGGGTTCATTGAAAATCTAAGCTCATGGGTCTTCTTTTGCTGATTCCCCTTCTTTTCCCTGTTAAAATCATTTGTGATTTCATCATCAGAATCTAATTTCCACTAGTTACAGTGCTTAAGCTTCAGTGTTTTTTTCTCTATCCTTCACATTATTTTCCTAATTAAAAAAAAAAAAGAATTCCATTAGGCAGCATCTCAGAACCACCACCTGACCAAGCCCAAATTCATTTCAGGCCTTGGGGACACATCAGTGAATGACTTTGCAAACTCCTGAAATCTTTTTAAAGATTTGTGATATTGTCATTTTAGTTTATTGTTATTCTCCCCATGGGGAGACATGGTATTATCATTTTATAGTCAGACAGCATTTGCAAATATTAATAATATAATTGTATTATGCTTGCATACTATGTATAATCTATTGTTAAGACAGAAACCTCAGACTTCCCTGGTGGTCCAGTGGTTAAGAATCCGCCTGCCAGTGCAGGAGACACAGGTTCGATCCCTGGCCCAGCAACATTTCACATGCCACAGGGCAACTAAGCCCATGTGTCACAGCTACTGAGCCTGAGTGCCCTAGAGCCAGCGTTCCACAACAAGGGAAGCCACTGCAATGAGAAGTCTGCACACAGCCACGAAGTGGAGCCCCACTCATCGCAACTAGAGAAAAGCCCGCACACAGCAACAAAGACCCAGCACAGGCAAAAATAACAAATAAATAAGACAGAAACCTCCCAGGGGTGTGACAAATCACCAACTCCACTGCTTTCTACTCAAAGGTAGCTTTCTCAAATGGTGTGGAATAAGTGATCTCTGTCTCAGAAATAATCTGACTTTTCTTTAAGTCCCCTTACTCCTTGGGGCACTCCTGCAGTCACTCAGGGTGACTCACAGAAGCAGATTTGGGGATAAGGTGGCCAGTGAGCCTCAAATGGACAGGTTGGGGGAGAAGCAGAAACCTGGCTCTGTCTCAGTGAGCAGGCTGCCTTCAAGCAAAGCAGTGAAAAGGGTAGAACTCGGCCCCCCACTGCTTCCTAAAAACTCATCCCAGCCCCAATCCCAGGAGTTTCGTCCTGCCCTCTGGTCAATCCTAAAGGAAATCAACCCTGAACATTCATTGGAAGGACTGATGCTGAAGCTGAAGCTCCAATACTTTGGCCATCTGATGCCAAGAGCCAACTCACTGGAAAAGACCTTGATACTGGGAAAGATAGAAGATGAAAGGAGAAGGGGGCAGCAGAGGATAAGATGGTTAGATAGCATCACCGACTCGATGGACATGAACTTGAGCAAACTCTGGGAGATAGCAGAGGACAGAGGAGCCTGGTGTGCTACAGTCCATGGGGCCACAAAGAGTCAGACATAACAGTGACTTAACAACAACTACTAGTCCTTCAGGCCACTGCATCAGGTCCTGCCCCACCCCACCCTCAGGGAGTGTCCAGTTCAGTCCCTTCTGAACATCTCCCTTCAGGATATCAGTGAGCCACAACTGTATCAAAAAGCTTTCAGAATGGAAAGAGTTCATTCACAAATTCACACTGGTGAGCAAAGGAACCTGACGTAAGAGTAATGGAGGGGTTGCAGGCTATGAGGCTGACTAGGGCTGGATGGGGAGGACTTGCCCATGAACCCAAGCTCACAGCATGCCTCAAACTCCGAACTAGCCCTGACCAGCAGCAGTTCAACAGCACCTGAGTTCCAGAATAACTGAGGTTCCCATGAATGTTTTCTGAAAAATGAAACTTCAACAGCCAAAACACTATTTTAACCACTTTAAAGTGGTTGCTCAAATGTGGCCCACAGTTTACTAATGCTTTAAAAAATACCCTTTTCCAAAAAAATAAAAATAAAAAATACCCTTTTCCCACTGAAGTGGTCATTATTAGGAGCTTTCCCTAAGGAATGAGACAACCATATGACTGTGGTTACTGTTTACTGTTTCTCTCTCCCTCTCCATGGCTTTTACTTTCCTGTTACCTACACATCTCTCTTTCTCTAGAAAAGACCTACCACCAACACCTGTCCAGGCAATTTATTTTCTTTTTCAGTGGGTTGAGAAATCAGATAGCCGCTTTTCTTAGAAAAGTGTACTAAACAAATGTCAACAGACTTTGAGGCTCTCAGAGAGATAAAGCACCCGGCTTAAATGCAGGGGTTTTGAAGTAGTTACTCCTACAGGTTCTGTTTTCACTAACTTCCAGTTCCAGAGGGAGAGAGGGCTCCAAGATTCACTGCACCTGGAATGTTCCTTGTGTATTGATGGCTTTATCATCCACCCTCTGGCCAGTAAGAGCCATCACTTCTATCGTTGTTACTATAACGCATGCAAGAGCCCCATGTTTTGCTCTTATTCTATTTGTTATGTGTAGCCCTGTTAGGTGAGTAGGGCTTCCTGGCTGGCACTACCAGTAAAGAATCCATCTGCCAATGCAGACGACGCAAGAGAAGTAGGTTTGATCCCTGGGTAGGGAAGACACCCTGGAGGAGGAAATGGCAACCTGCTGTAGTAGTCTTGCCTGGAAAATTCCATGGACAGAGGAGCCTGGTGTGCTACAGTCCATGGGGTCTCAAAGAGTTAGACATGACTGAGCAACTGAGCCAGGTGAGCAACACCATGAGCCCCAGAGGGGCTGGAAGCTTTGCCTCCACGAGGAGCCTCATCTAATGGATGAGATACACAGCCCTGTGACACTTGACACTGAGCTGGCATCTTGCTGTCAGGCGTGTGGAGTGCTTCATAGACTTCCACCTCTCAGCACTGACAAAAGTATCTGTGCCCATGGCCACTTTATGGCACAACCAACAGGGGCCCTGAAAGGAGACTCCACAGAGAGAGCAGACAGAGCACTGCCCAGTGGACCGCCACCAGGCGCACACAGCCGCTGGCGCCATCATCTGCCTGCTTGTGGAGGAACCGAAGAGCAACATTTGGAGAGGGCCCCTCGGCTGTGTTTGGAGTTGTTCTGAGCACTAATGATCTTACTCTGTGTTTTTCACCCTGTTGGGTTGGGACCCATGACTGGGTTGTGAAATCAGTTTAAGGGGCTGCAACTAGCATTTTTCTTTAAAAAATAAACAGAACAGAAAATACCCAAATGGATCACACAGAGTGTGTGTTATTTTCACAAAACTTTTGCTTCAGTTTTATATATCTGTTTGTAAGTGGTGATCAAAGAAGTTTGAAAGGCCGTGACCTTGTGCACATCCATCCTGAGACCCATCTTCCTGAGACCCATCCCTGCCACCCCCATACCCAACTGGGAAGCCAGTGGGAATCTGTTCAGAGCTCCACATCTGGCTTCACCTGGAAGGGATGGGAGTCAGGGAAGTCTTCCTGGAGGAGGCAGGGCTTACCATGGCACAAGCAGGAATAGAGAGGGAGCTGCAGGGCAGAAGGAAAGGTATGGGTAGTGTTCTGTGGTAATGAGTAAGGTGAACCAGGCCTGGGAGAGACTGGAATGGTTTAAACGCTTACTAAAGCGTAACTGGTTGATATCAAGGGCCTGAAGAAAACCAGAGAATGTGCTGTCTGAGGATGCTGGTGGAAGATAAAGCTCTTTGATCAGCAGATGAGGAAAACCTTGAGACCTGTGAGGAAAGGAAGTGACCCACAGTGATTACTCATCCTCAAGTGAGAAGACTGATTTTATTTCCCAGCAGTCCTCAGCAACGGGGCGGTTACATGAGAAATAAGCATTTCTGTTTCAAGGGAGGGAGGAAGAAGTAGATAGACCCACGCCTTCCCAGAGGTGAATGAGTATGAACTTGGCCTTCTTCTGCCTTCTACATTCACTCTACAACCATGCCCATGGCTTGATCTATCTCCTTCCCACCAGTGACTCCCTGAAAAACACCACTGGTCCAGGCCTGGAGATCCACATACTTGCTTGGTGTTTTCACCAGAAGCCTCCATTCAACAATCCCAAGAAGAATTATAGCAATCTCTGGCCCACTCCCCACCCCCCTTCCTGTATTACTGATTCTGGCTCATCCACCACCTACTCAAGCCGCCATCCAGGTCAGCACCTTGTGAGTCACCCCAGACTCCTTCCCCTCCCTCCTTGCTCCCCACCCAAGGTCATCATCCTGGCGACCTCTCCACTCCGCTTTGAATCTGTCCAGCTCAATCCCCTCCTGCCCTCACTATTGCAGCAGCCACCCACTGATCTTCCTGCGTTCTGTCATGGCCGCCTCCAGCCAAGTGGTTCTTCACCAAGATAAGCAACAGAATGACTTGGGGAGGTATTCAAAATCTAGACTCTGACTCAGTACATCTGGCCAGACTGAGCATGTATACTTTCGCAAAAGTGCTCCCAGGTGATTCTGATGTGTACCCTTCACTAAGAACCACTGCCTCCTCCTCCTCGTTATTAATAACAACAAAAACAACAATTAACATTTTTGGGGGCACTGACAGGTACTTCCTTGTGTAATCTTCATGACAAACTAGTGAGGTAAGAGCTATCACCTACTCCCATTTTACAGTTATTGACACTGAGGTACATAAGTCCCATGGCTGGTAAGGGGGATGACCAAACCATGACCCATCACTCCTAACCATTCTGCTCTCCACACCACTATATAGTCTTGGTGTGAGGCTCCCTCCTTAAGCCTCTTTAAACACAGTTCTAGAAAAAGATGGCAGCCTGGGGACACACTCGTGATCTCCCTCTCCATGCAACCTCCCACCAACAGCTTCTTAACTCTGAAAAGATTACCTTGATCAGTGTGGTAGTTTCATGGTGTACAGATACAAAAAAAACTCACTGAGATATATGCTTAAAATTTGTGACTTTATGTTCATTACTCCTCAATAAAAACGGACCCTGGAAAAGTCACTTAATTAAAAAAAACAAACCTAGCAAATGTGAAAGAGGAGGAAACTAGGAAGAAGCCGTCACAATGCTGGCAATTATGAAGAATTCTCTAGAAGTAAAACACATTTAAGAGTCAATTAAGGAAAGATCCCCAGAACTAACCTACAGGAAGTCATTAGAGAAGAGAAGACTTGGAGACGGCAACGACTGAACACAGGATTCCCTGCAAGATGAAGAATAAAAAACCCCAGTACAGGCTGATTTGTCTACAGTGGGGAGCATATAGCTGGGAGCTGTAGCAGCCACAGCAGCAAGGACACAGGGGCTCTGAGAATCCACAGGAATATCCTTGGGCCAGAGAATGGGGGATGCCCCCAAGTCAATAGCAGTGAGGGGCGTCTTCCTAAAGAAACCTCATGTGATTTCTGTACCAATAAGGAAGTCCAGCTTCATCAAATCCAGTTCCTGGTATATTTGGTGCTGATGAATACAAAGGGTCCCACTGGGGTCACTGGTGTTTCCAGCTCCCACTGTGCAGTCCAAGGGAGCAGGGCCTGACACAATGATTTTGAAGGCCATCCTAAAAGAGCAAAGAAAATTCTGAGAGGAAAAAGAACAACTGTGAAGTATACCTTATCACTAGCACTGATTAGATATATTGGGTTGGCCAAAAAGTTCACTTGGGTTTTTCTGTAACATCATACAAGAAAACCTAAACGAATTTTTTGGCCCACCCAATATTTAAGGAAAATGTGATCAGGACATATGGTGCTAGTGTAGTACCAAACAATTCACTGGGACACACCAGAGAATTCTGGAGCAGACTCAGGTATATACATGGAAATCTACTGTAAGATCCAGGTGGTATTTCAGATCAGGAGGGCAAGGATAAATAGGATGAAATGGCAACCCACTTCAGTATTCTTGCCTGGAGAATCCCATGGACGGAGGAGCCTGGTAGGCTACAGTCCATGGGGTCGCAAAGAGTCGGACATGACTGAGCGACTTCACTTCATCTATCCTTAGGGAAAAGAAAATTAAATCTTTAACTCACAACTCATGAAAATACAACAAATTCATCCAGATTTTAATGTAAAAATAAAAATCCCAAAAAGATAAAATTAAAAGTATTAAGAGAGAATTTATCTCAATCTGTAATTCTGTAGCAGAGAACGCCTCTCTGTGCTTGACACAAAGACAGAAACCAGGCCAGGCCTAGAGATCCAGAGACTCCATCAACAGTCGCTCCCCCTCACCCCCAGCCCCTCCTCTTCCTGTATTCCCCATTCTGGCTCATCCTCTACCTGCTCCCTCTGCCCTCCATTAGCACCCTATGTGCTGCCCCAGATTCCTCTCCCTCCCTCTTCACTGCCTCACCAAGATCACCATTATCGTGGCCACCTCTACTCTGTCTGTAACTGCACAACTCAATTCTCTCCAAGGGGCCTCACTATGGGCCTTGTTTTGCCACCTTGGTACCAGTGCAAGGGCCACCAATGGGCTTCCCTGCTCCCAGCCACAGCCACCTCCACCTAGTGGCTTGGAAAGCCTATACAGGCTACCTTGACTGCATGGACATTTTAGTTTTACAAATGCTTAGTGAACAAAACTAAATGGCAAATGACAATCTAGGATAAAATATTTGTAATATAAAATAGACAAAGAGTTAACAGTCTGAATATACATTGAGTACTCTTTTCAATCAATAAGACAAAAAGAATAAACCACATTAAATTTTTTTTTAAATGCGACCCCATGGACTGTAGCCCACCAGGCTCCCCTGTCCATGGAATTCTCCAGGCAAGAATACTAGAGTGGGTCGCCATTCCCTTCTCCAGGGGATCTTCTTGACCCAAGGATCGAACCTGGGTCTCTGGCATTGCAGGCAGATTCTTTACCATTTGAGCCACCAGGGAAGACCCTAGTAACACTAAATAATAATCAAATACAAATGAAATTTTAAAAAAGAATATACCAATAGAAAACTAGATTGAGTATACAATCAAACAATTTGTCAAGAGAATCACCAATGACTAACTGGCCTGTAAAAAAAGTCCAAAACAAAGTCCAAGTAATAAAATAATAAGTAAAAATAAAGCAGTAACAACGAAACACTATTTTGCTTATCAAATTTGCAATTAAAAATAATAATATCTAATGTTGGGAAAGATGTAGTGAAAGAGATAGTCTCACAGGACTACAGAGCCTAAACTGATATAAACTTTCTGAAAGGCAACTGGGCAATGTATCAAAATCACTGAAAGTGTGCATATCCTTTGATCTAACAATTCTACTTAAAGACTAAAACCTAAGGATTAAAAATAAGGACATGCACAGAGTCAGTATTATATATAGGCCACCACTGTTGGTAACCTAAAGGGACAATAATAAGGAATTGGTTAAATTGTGGTAGGTATATAGTGAAATACCAGAGAGTCATTAATTTATTGACAAGGAAAACAGTCAACAACTTATTGCTAAGTATAAAAAGTCAGTCACAGAACAGTATGTAACGTATATGAACCCATTTGTGTAATGGAATGTGTATGTATATTTATATCCATGTGTGTGCACAGAAAAAAGATCTTAAAGGATATAACCAAAATAGTTTATAATATATATCTCTGACAAGCATTAATTAGTATGATTTATTTTCTTGTGTTTCCTACTTCTTTTACAAGAAACACACCAGTGAGATACAGACCTCTCCCGTCACCTGGTCTAGAATTCCCATTTGGCTCTGAGGGTCCTTATATGTAATATACGGCCCTCATCTGCAAATCCAAAAAGCGAAGGATTGAAAATACTCAAGTGGGAAAAAAATCCATAAAGTTCCAAAAAGCAAAACTTGAAATTGTCCCCTCACTGGCAATCATTTGCACAGCACTTACACTGTATTTACAACTATTTACATAGCATTTCCATTGTATTAGTTATTGCAAGTACTCTAGAGATGATTTAAAGTATACTGGAATTCCTGGAGGTCCAGTGGTTAGGACTCCATATTTTCACTGTCAAGGCCTGGGTTCAATCCCTACTTGGGGAACTAAGATTTTACAAGCCAGGCCAAAAAAAAAAAAAAAAAGTATGTGGGAAGATGTGCATAGGTTATACACAAATACTACACCTTTTTATACAGGCGACTTGAGCATCCATGAATCTTGGTAACTCCAGGGATGAGGAGAGAGCTCCCGGAACCAATGCCTGGACATGGAGGGACAATTCTGTATATTTCTGTGCTATTACAACTTTTCAAACTTAATGTTGTCTACTCAATTCTCTTGACTGTGGGTATAGTCTGTGTCTTACATTTCTTTTGTGTTCCTGTCAGAGCCTGAAAGAAAAAGTGTGAAACTGTTAGTCGCTCATTCATGTCAGACTCTTTGAGACCCCACAGACTGTAGTCCACCAGGCTCCTTTCTGTCCATGGAATTCTCCAGCAAAAATACTGGAATGGGTAGCTGTTCCTTTCTCCAGGGGGTCTTCTTGGCCCAGGGATCAAACCTGGGTCTTCCACAATGCAGGCACATTCTTTACCATCCAAGCCACAAGGGAAACCCCTTCTCAGTACCTAGTACATAGCAAGTTTCCAGCAAACAGCCCAAGGATGAGTATGTCATTTTTGTATCAGTACTTCTTGGGCTGCCCAAGCACGGGCTGATTGGCTCCACAGGTGTAGCATCCAAGCTGGGTTCCCAGCCAGGCTTGAGGCTGTGTGTTGTGGGCCACCTGTCAATCTGGTCTTGTGAAGATGCCTATTGTTGCTGCTAATTACTGTTGAGTGACGGGGCTGTTTGTTTAAAGCAAAGGTTACTGCTCCCACACTCAGAGGCATAGCCAATCCTGTGGCATCCTATAATTAATAAGTATTCCTTATGGTGAAAAGTTGGCTTTGATCCAACAGATCCCTTCCCACTCCTTCCGCCATCCTCATCCTATTTACAACTTCCCATCTTGGCCGTTGGAGGCCTCATCTGGAGAAGCACCCCCTTTATCCAAACTATGGGCCTTGTCAGAACAGCCTGGCATCCCTGGTGTCCCTAACCTGACTCACCAGCTCCTCCTTGTCCTCCTAAAGGATAACGTTTGCTCTCGTGTTTAAGCAAATCTACTTCCCAAGCAGCCCAGCCTGTAAGCCCAGAGGCTGAAAGAGTTCTAAGAGACCACTGTAGGAGTGACATGAGGAATTTTTTTCGTGTAAACTCAACAAGTAAATTTTCATGGTTGTCCATAATTTTTGCCCTCAGTACTCATTTCAGTTAAACTCTCTGGAGAAAAGAAAATACAAATGCCACTGGAAACAGAGGTGTCAAAGAGAGGACCAGTTGACTGCTTTTCTTCTCTTTGTACAGATATAAACAATCCAAGGTTCTGGAAGAAGCGGAGAGAGAAGGAAAGTCCTGGAGCACTTGCAATGAGCACTTGAGAGAGGCCAAGCTTAGATGCCACCATGGGAACCTTGAGCTAGTAGTTTACAGCCCCATGCCTCAGTTCCTCATCTGTAAATGGGACGATAATAGTGGAACTTGTTTCATAGACTTGTTGTGGGGATTAAATGAGTTCATGTGTATAAACTACTTTAAAACAGTGGCAAGCTAGAGGTAAACAAGATGTTAAGTGTTTGCCACTGATAATGTCACGGTGACAGCCATGTGCTGAGCACTGTCTGCCCTTCTGTAGCCCAGGATTTCTCAACACTGCTGACATTTTGGGCTGGATAACTCTTGTCGTGAACAGCTGTCCTGTGCCTTCATTGAGAGGATGTTTAGCAGCATCCGTGTCCTCCCTCTATCCACTGGATGCCAGCAGCACACCCCACCCCAGCCCCTAAGTTGTGACAATGAAAAACATCCCCAAACATTGGTAAATACCCCCTGCTGGTGCCAGTGAGGGCAAAATGGCCCCCATTTGAGAACCACTGACATAGTCCTAGGGCTTCCCTGGTGGCTCAGCGGTAAAGAATCCACCTGGATTCTGGAGACTCAGGTTCAATCCCTGGGTCAGGAAGATCACCTGGAGTAGGAAATGGCAATCCACTCCAGTATTCTTGCCTGGGAAATCCCATGGACAGAGAAGGCTGGTGGGCTACAGTCCATGGTGCTGTGGAGTCAGACATGACCGAGTGACTAAACACTCATGACACAGTCCTATAAAAACCACTGCCAAGGAGAAGCTGTACCACATACTCTGACCTCACACCTCTGTGCAGGTTCCAGTGTGGGTCTAGACCTGGAAGCCCCTCATTGACGCCCCTTGCAGTCAGATGTAGGAGCTTCGGGTGGGGAAGTAAACAGTGGCCAACTTGTTTCTCTAGATGGCTACCCGCTTCTCTTCTTTCAGATAAACAGGAAACTGGAGTCTGGGCCATCTCCTAGCTGGGAGGTACCCTCGCCCTTGAGAGACAAGAGGGCGCAGGGAGGACAGGAGTCCAGGGGCTGACTTCGCTGGCAGCCTGTGGCTGTGGCCTTAGTGAAAGGGCATAGGCATGGCTACTGAGGCTCCTGGGAACACAGTCTAGCCCAGAGAGGCGGCCAGATAGGAAGCAGAACTGAAGCCCTCACCATGGCAGAGAAAACAGCCTTACCTAGTGAGGTCTCTGGGCACAAGAGGTGTAGCCCCACCTCTTCTCAGGAAACAAGTGGCCTCTGTACTTGATTCTGAAAAGAAGAACATAGCTCTCTTCATAAAATAGGCTTCTAACCGCTTAGCACTGTTAAAGTTTATCGTGCATTTATTTTGACCCAACATTTGCAACTGCTACAAACCCATCTATGGAGATATTAGCCCAGGTGTACAGCATTCACACGGGGCTGTGGTGTACTCAAGTTTAGGCTTGGGACCTGATGCCTGGTTCAAATTCCAGACGCAGCACCACCAGATATGTGACCAAGGGAAAGTTACTGACCTCTTCTGTGGCTTAGTCCTTTTATTTGTGAAGCAGGGGCAATAACAAGGGCCTATACCTCAATCGGCTGATATAAGGGTTATGACTTTCCATATGCTAAGAACAATATCTGTGATCAATAAATGCTAGCTAAAAAAATAAATAAATAAATGCTAGCTATTGTGATATTCATTGTGCCCTTGATCAGTAACAGCTAAAAATCTGGAAATTTAAAACCATGTGGCACATCCATTCTATGGAATACTGGGCATCACTGAAAGAAAGTTGAACTGTATCTATTTAAATAATAGAACTTATTTAACAATAAAGGTCAAATTGTTAAATAATCAAAAGAGTTGCAGATAAGTACCTGTAGCTTGAGATTATTTATATATAAAAAGAGCTATATAGAAACGGACACGTCTTTATCTTCGTGGGAAATTTCTAGAACATTCAAGAAGCTGTTAGCAATAGTTGTCTAGGGAGTGGGAATAGATGACTAGAGAATTTTTGCTTTCTCCTGCAGTATTGTTAGAATTTCCTACTATGAGCCTGTATTTAAAAAAAATAATAGTTTTTTATTTTAAAAAAAAGATAAATATATATCCACTTCTGTGGAAACATTTTCAAGATATATTATGAAATCATTTTCACAAGTGGCAAAATATGAATGGTACAAGCCACAGGAACAAATCTCAGTTCACAAATTCAGATGTGCAAGAAATCAAACTTTAGTTTCTATAACTCAACACAGTGTTTATGGTGCGTTTCCATCCTGCCAACAGGAAGCTTAATGCTAGGTATGTCTGCACACTGAGAAGTGCCAGACATGGGACACTGGAGGCAGTTGTGAAGTGGGCTGAGGTCAGATCTAGTAACCTCTGCTGCTCTTGGTCGCTGTGGGCAGCCAGGGATCCTGGACCAGGCTGCCTGGGTCCCCCCAGCTTGGCCCCACCATGTGGCCATCACTCTCTGGGACCTCACTCCTGCCTGCCCAGGTGAACTGCTAGAAGGCCGGGCAGGGCTCCAGACACCTCAGATCTTTCTCCCCTCTGTCTTCTGCCCCCATCCGGTCTGCAGAGGGTAAGGCTGCAAAGAGTTGGGGTCTTGCCACCTAGGTGAAATCATTCTTCTATCTTGTTTCCAGTCAAAGCATTCATCCTGAGGAAGAGAATCCTTTTTCTTCCATGAGCTAGTCTACACATCCTAAAGTTTCCCTAAGTGTGCAAGCTTTTGACACACAAAAGCCAGAGACATCCGAAGGATGATTCCTTTTTCTAATCTGAAGAGCTGACTCAAGAGAGAATCAGCTCCATGAATATGAGAGTAGAAAGGGGGAAAATTCAGGGAAGAAAAAAAGAGATTCCTTTCTTAAGTTTCATGCAAGCCACACATATGTGTAAATGCAAAATAGAAAGTCTGAACATTTCCAGCAATTAATTAGCCCATCAATACCTACCAGGAATGTAAACTTTTAAGACACGGGTAGGGATGGAAGAGGAGCTTTATCAGTATTAGTCTATGAATCTCTAACCTGCTTGGATTTCTAATGATTAAGCTATATTCAGTATTGCTTATATAATCCATTATTTTAAATAAATAATATCCATACATTTTTTACCTTCAGCCTGGGGATAGAAGGTGATGAAGGTGACACCTGTCTGGCACACTGGTGCCTTGGGAAGCTAAATTTGCATGATGGGTTGAGGTGCCTGAACTCTTTCTAAAGGGAGGAGGAGATAGGTACAATGAGCTGACCCAGAGACAAAAGCTTTGCTCTGTGGAATGGAGGAGGTAATTCTAAGCTAGGATGGTAGTTGTGATTTATAGATGTACCTGTGGAGTTGAAACTGATGGCTCTGTAAGGCAATAGGGGTACCAGAAGCCCCATGGCCCTGCTCTGATACTAGAGAGCTGGCTGACTTCATGCCAACAGGACTGTCAGTGGCTCCTAGCAGGTGCAGTGTGCCTGATGGGTGTGTTAATGTCCAGCAGATCTGATAGCTCCATGGGGTGTGGCAGGGGCAAAGGGAGGTTGCAGAGCTGGAAAAAGGGAAAAGATAGTGGGAGTGGGGGTAGGGGGTTAAACTAACCTTATCCATCAGCACATGGGAAACACACACCCTGAGGATCCCCAAAATGATCATGGGGTGAGCAAGTGGGAACCAGGCAGGACCTAGGATCTCGCACTGGCAAGTAGGAGCAAGAGTCAGAGACATTCGGCTGGGCTCTAATGACGTGACAGATAAAGTCCAGGTGTGTGCACAGGTGGGGAGCACAGGCGATGGAGCCACAGTGTCTATACGGGAGAGGTCAGGGAAGGTCTCCTGAGTCAGCTGACACAGGTAACTCAGAGTGGGTGGGAAGGGTGGAGGATGTGAGGAACCCTGTATGCAAAGGCCAGAACTGTGAGGGAGTGAGCCGGGGTTTAGGGGAACTGAAAGTAGCTCAGGGCGAATACAGGGTAATGGTTAAGAGGCCACAAAGTTTGTGTTCCATGGTAAGGAATTTGAACTTTATCCTACAGGCAGTGGTGACACTCAGAAGGGCACTTTAAGCAGGGAAATTGGGATGATCAAATCACTAGGAAAGCTTTTTCACTGCCACACTCCCACCACTCCTAGCTAATTCCCACCCAGTTGTGCAGTCTGAGTGTTGCTTCCTCCAGGAAGTTGTTCTTTGGCCAGCCCTTGAACTTAGCTAACCCTCAATTAAAGCTTCTAGGGGTTCCCAAGCACCCCCCAATCTCTAACACTGTGTCATGCTCTCCTGTGTCCTCTATATTTTCTCTCCCCTCATATACTGGGAGTGCTGAAGGCAAGGGACTGTGCCTTCTGGGTGTCTTTTCTATGTTGTATCCCCAGGATCCGGCACAATGCCTGACACGTAAGTACACAATATGAATTTAATGGGAAAACAAAAACTGTTATGGTTTCCAGCCTAAGCTGGAGTATAGGTTTGAAAGGGAGGAGAGGGGACCAGAGAGAGGGTTCTTGCAACAGTTTAAGAAATGATGAGGGCCTGTCCAAGGCAGTAGTGGAAGAACTGGAGAGCAGCGAGTGACTGGGGAAATACTTAGGGAGCAGAACCGACAGGCCTGGGTGATTAGACGATGGAAGTAAGGGAACTGGATAAGCGGGAGAAGAGCTCCTGGGCTTCTGGTTTAAGTGGTTAGGTGGATGAAGGATTAACCAAGACTGGCTATTCTGGAAGAGAAGGCAATGTGTGGAGGAAAATGATGAGATCTGCCAGTGACATGCCTATAAGCATACTGGTGAAGAGGTACAAAGGGAAGCTAGACTCATAGAACTGGAGCCCAGGACGGATAGCTGGACTAGACAGAGACTTGGAAGCTGTTAGCCTGCAGGTGATGGCTAAAGACCAGGGAAGGGATAAGATCACCCAGAGAGTGAAGGAGCACATGAAACAAGGACACCCAACTATAAGAGGTGGGCTGAGGGGGAACTATGGAGAGAAAATCAGACATGAGAGAGGGAGAGATAACAGAGTTGTAGCACAGCTATTGGGGGAGAAGTGTCTCCAAGGACTAGCAAATAGGGTCCAACAGTATGGAGAAACTAACAACCCAACCAGGCCCCTCATGCAGTTGAAGAAACTGAGACCCAGGAAGGCTGACTGAGGTGTTGGAGCCCGCAAGCCATCACTGCCCATGATCACACAGATCAGTGGCTATTGTATTATGATCTCTGGACTCCTGTGGGCAGCGGGGTGGCGGCGGAGGTGGGGGCGGGGGGAGTCCATAATAATACCAAGACTTTTTTGTAGTGTTCACTTTGTTGACATTTGTACTAACACTAAAGCAACAAGAGATGAAACTGCTGGGGCCTTAACACAAATCAACAAAGTCATATTCTTCATTCCCAAGCACTTATGTTTTAATAAAAAGGTCAATTTCACCTAAGAATGTCTATAATGGAGCAATAATTATTAATCTTATTAAAACATGACCCTTGAGTACACATCTTGTTATGAGCCTGTGCACAAATCACTTGGGCTGAAGTACTGGACGCATTTATGTTATTGTTTGCATAGCTAGCTAAACTACCTGCTTCTGGGGGGGAACATCATTTTTATTAGAAAGAACAATTGACAAACTTTGATAATTCAGACTTGGGTATTGGAAGACGGGTTCTCAAAAATGAAGTGAACTTGTCAAATCAAGAAACCGCTAGTATTTTTTTCCGATAGAATTTGAGCTGTCAAGTGAAAACTGTTGAAAGAATGAGCTTGACAGCTTCCCAATATCTACACTTGGTGATGAAATTAGTGGTAATAATAACAAATGTGGTATTTTGAACTGAAATGTGTCTACATTCAGAAGATTTGCCTAAATCACTGAGCCATTATTTTCCAATGACCAATGCATGATGTTAGAAAATCAGGCATGAATAAAAGACCCATTCAACACACAAGACAGACCAACAGACTTTACTATAGCTGCTGTTTAGTCACCAAGAAGTGTTTGACTCTTTGTGATCCTATGAACTGTAGCCTGCCAGGCTCCTCTGTCCATGGGATTTTCCAGGCAAAACAGTGGAATGGACTGTCATTTCCTTCTCCAGGGCATCCTCCTGACCCAGGGATCGAACTCATGTCTCCTGCACTGCAGGAGCCACATTACTTTACCTTTAGCTCATTACTTTACCACATTAGCTCACTTTACCGCTGAGCCACAAGGAAGCCCTAATATAACTGAGTATGAGAAATTCACTGATATGGTTTCAGATCTCACACTGCAACTAACCTTTCAGAAAATGCCATCTGTCCAATTCTGATGACATATCAAAAAACATATCCACGGAGTAGGAAATGGCAACCCACTTCAGTATTCTTACCTGGAAAATTACATGGGCGGAGGAACCTGGCAGACTATAGTCCAGGGGGTCACAAAAGAGTCGGACATGAGTCAGTGACTGAGCCCACACACACACAATGTATAATATATAATTTTTACTGCTGTGTAAAGCAAATAAAGGTCTTTATCAAAATATTATGACTTCAAATTAAAAGATATCCACAATTATCTGAAAAGACTCTTAAAATACTCTTACTTTTTCCAAATACGAATCTACATGAAGCTGAATTTCATTCATCTACTCCAAGGAAAGCAATATATTATTGAATACAAAAGCAGGCATGAGAATCCGGCTGTCTTCTATTAAGCTATTCATTAAAGAGATTTGCTGGGACTTCCTTGGTGGTCCAGTGATGCTTCCAACGAAGGGGGCGTGGGTTCAATCCCTGGTCTAGAAACTAAGATCCCACATGCTACACGGAGCAGCCTGGAGAGAAAAAAAAAAAGAGAGAGATTTGCAAAACTATAAACAATACAACTGTTCTTTTTTCTTTTAGAAAATATATTTTTATAAGAAGTATGCTAACATGTAAAAAATTTGTTACTGTTATTTTAAAATAATAAACAACTAATTTTAAAGCCTAAGTTTTTAAGTTTTTTTCATATTTGTACTATGGTAAATATCTATAGCTACAATCCACATAAATAAAAGTATTTAAAGTCCTCAGTAATTTTTATGAGCATAATAAGGGTCCCAAGACCGAAACATTTGAGAACTGTAGATACAGAACACCTGGTTCCTGACTCCCAGTTCTTTGGGCTTGTTTCCAGCACACCTATCCCTCCCACTCACTTCTCCACAGAAAAAGAATTATAAAACACCTAAAAATAAAATCAAAAACAACACCTAGCTGAAGAAGAGATAAGGGAGCAAGCACAATGAGCTAAAGAGAGAATAAGATACTTTCCTTCCCTTCAATATAATGTTCCTTTAAGGTTACACACCAGAGCCTGGTAAGGCAGTTCTCCCAGGCGAGGCTGGGTTCACCCACAACCCCTCCCTGCCACCTGCGGTAGCAGACAGACTAGGGGCAGAGGGAAGAGAGCAAGTTCAGGTGTTTTATCTCCCTCACACTCAGTACCTGAATTGATACAGCGAATGATTAAGACAGGTGGGGCCGTTTTTTATTAGTCACGATTTACAGGGGAGGAAGCAGAGGTCTATACCTTGACTAATACCAGTAACTAAATCACAGATGGGAGCAGCAGCCTCCAGATTGCAATCCAGGTTTCCCTCCAGGCGGCACTCACTTTAAGATGTCTCCCATCCCCACTCAAGGCCAGAGGTCCGTCACTAAAATGCATTATTTTACCTGTTAAATAAGGTCTTATAAGTCACATAAAATTCTTTTTTAATCTTTTGTCCATTCTTTTGGGTAACTGGCCTTCTTAATAAGATGAAAATGATCCTTTATTTTTCAACTACAAAACTAGTTTAAAACTGATTAAAAAGTAAAACAATGAAATAGAAGACAAAAAAAATAGAGATAACACAAAAGCTGGTTATTAGAAAATGGACCTCTAACAAAACTAATCATAAACAAAAGGCATGAGGGACTTCCCTGGCAGTCCAGTGGTTAAGTTTCACGCTTCCACTGCAGGGGGTGTTAAGTTCCATCTCTGGTTGAGAAACTAAGATCCCATACAGGGCACATCGTGGCCAAAAAAAAAAAAAAATTCTGGGAATGAAGAAAAGAAGATTAAATACAGTATATATGGAAAAAAGACTGAAAATTTTATGCTAGTAATTTTAAGGTTTTTACTTTTTATAAAAAATTTTAAATGACCAAAACTGACTAGAGGAGAAGTTAACATTTTTAGTGATACTAATAATACTCTGAAAGTATCCTTTTAAAATGCAAACCCCTGGGACTTCCCTGGTGGTCCAGTGGCTAAGATGCCATGCTCCCAATGCAGGGGCCCTGGGTTTGATCCCTGGTCAGGGAACTTTATCCCACCTGCCACAACTACGACCCAGTGCAGCCAGATAATTAAACAAAAACTTAAAAAAAAAAAAAATTAAAATGCAAACCCCTCAGGGCAGGAAGTGCTAGTGAGTTGTTCCTCACCTTTCTTTTTGTGACAAAACAAGAGTTTCTGGAGCCCAGGCCTGTCTGTCTGGTTGGAAGGAAAGAGGGTACAGAGGAAGGGCTGGCACGGCTCTGTGTTTAGCGACCCTGGTCAGCCTGGACTCAGATTATCCCAAGGCCAAAGCTGGCTGCTAGCACATCCCCTGCTGATTTTCCCAAGACTAGAACCTTAAACACTTGAATCTCAGTCCCAGAAGGAAACAGAGACATCCCTGTCAATCTGGCTCTGCCCAGCTCCAAGGCCCTGGCTACAAGCCCCTCATCCTTTTCCCCTTCCCTCCCCTCCTCACTTCTCCCTCTCTCCTTTCTCCTCCTCTCCCTCCCTCTCTCCTCTCCCTCCCCCCACCCCCATATTCTGCTGGATGACAGAGTAGCTCAAGGTATGGCTGCAGGCATATCAGGTGCTACACCAGCTCTCCTCACTCCCACCTCCTGGTACTTCCAGCCAGAGGAGTTGTGACAAATAGGTGGAGTCCTGAGGCCCAACCCTCAGCCTGTCTTGGCTCATGTCCCAAACTTATTTCTGAATCTGACGTCAGAATCAGACCAAGAAGAGGTCTGAGGGGTGTGGTACTATGTGCGGTAAAGGGAGATAGTTGTCGAGCTCTGACCCCGGTCATGGAGTTACTGCAAGAGATCCACCATTTATACCTTGCTCTGTGGCCCATATGAGTGTCCCATATTACAGAAGCACTACTGTGTCTCAAATTTGTCAATGCAGCCAGATAAATAAAAATTAAATCTATTTAAACGCTCCCCCTGGCTTGTGACTGCAGCCATGAAATTAAAAGACACTTGCTCCTTGGAAGAAAAGCTATGACAAACCTAGGCAGTGTATTAAAAAGCAGAGACATTACTTTGCCAACAAAGGTCCATATAATCAAAAGCTATGGGTGTGAGAGTTGAACCATAAAGAAAGCTGAGCACTGAAGAATTGATACTTCTGAACTGTGGTGTTGGAGAAGACTCTTGAGAGCCCCTTGGACGGCAAGGAGATCAAACCAGTCAATCCTAAAGGGAATCAGTCCTGAATATTTATTGGAAGGACTGATGCTGAAGCTGAAGCTCCAATACTTTGACCACCTGATGCAAAGAACTGACTCACTGGAATAGACCCTGATGCTGGGAAAGACTGAAGGCAGGAGAAGGGGACAACAGAGGATGAGATGGTTGGATGGCATCACCAACTCAATGGATATGAGTTTGAGCAAGCTCCGGGAGTTGATGATGGACAGGGAAGCCTGGCATGCTGCAGTCCATGGGGTCACAAAAAGTCGGATATGACTGAGCGACTAAATTGTACTGAAGTGTTACCCAGTCCATACCAGCTTGTGAACTAGCACTATCTTAAGCAACAGACACTAGAAGCACCACCTCTATGTGTGCACACGTGTCTGTGTGTGTTTGTGTGTGGAGGGGTGAAAATACCTTGGGTATTTTAATGAGAGAAAAGGTGACCCCTTTCAGAAAAAGGATAGGGATGACCAGTGTACCCAATTAGCTGGGACTAGTGTTATTCTGAGTTGCTGACACTCTCTTCCACCCCCAGTGCAGATGAAGTCTCTAAGAATGAAGTGTGATGGGGCAGGTGCTGTGGCCAAGTTACGATGTCTCCTTATGGTCTTATCCATGGGGGTGGGAATGGGAAAAAGGCCACAGCACAGAGTTGAGTTTAGGCAGAAAGGGCTCCTTTGTGAACCTGCTAATGAGTTAGTCCTTGACTGACTCAAGCACCTGGCAGCCCCTAAGGCAGGCTCTTCAGTGGACTCCTTACCTTGCTAAAATCTCAGGAGTGGGATGGGTTGTGGAAGGCAGATACTCACTGTAACCTCCAACTTCTGCTGACTGCCTGGTCAGGAGTGACCAGCCTGTCCAGATAACAGATGACTGATGCAGCACTGACCCTAACCACACCCAAGGCCAGGAACTTGATCAGGCATGTTCAAGTGCATTAATGGACACAGTGGGTTGCAAAATTAAAATCTGGACCATATCAGATGTTTGGCAGTCCTTACCAAAGTCAGCCTCTAGTGAGAATGTGAACAGGAATCCAGAATCAAAGACCTAAAAACCAACAAAAGACATGCCACCCCATGGACATTTCCCAGTCCAGGTTGGTATTATGATTTGAAAGGCCCTAAGGAAGGTCCCCAGGTTCCCCTTCCTATCTAATGAAATAATGCCTAAAATTTACAAATTAGACCCCTCTTCCTTTCACTGCACTCCCTCTACTTTGGGCAGGGCTGGGTGGAGTTGGAAGGAGCTGGGACCAGTGTTATTCTGAGTTGCTGACACTCTCTTCCACCCCCAGTGCAGATGAAGGCTCTGAGAATGAAGTGTGATGGGGCAGGTGCAAGAGTAGACAGAAGTAATGATGAGGAAGTAACTTTCTAATAATGCCTACAACTGACTCTATTGACAATCTAGACTTTTAGGTCTCTCTCCCTAACCCCACCAAACACATCTGGGTTCCCTCTTTGGAAACAGTGAGCTGCTTCTTCAAAGTACCCATCACTCCCTGCCACCCAAGACCTACGAGGTAGGATACTTTCAGGATAGGCTCTATGTAGGCTCAAAGACCATGTAGTAGTGATTAACTCAAAACCTCCCTCTGTGGGTTCCTCTGTATAAATGGTGACATAGTAGAAAGCCTGGTGTATTTTGACGTGATCTGTCAGACTCTTAGAAGTCCTCCTTCCAAAAATATCCTCCTTGCTCCAGACCTACCTGGCACCGAAAATTTCACCATTAGAGGTACTTAAAAGTAATTCAGTAGGTCTCTTGGAAAACAAAAAGATTTCCTGATTCAGGGTAGGGGTGGGGGATTAGCAAGGAGAAGTCACATAAGAACAAATCAGTGGTAGCCTCTGAATTACTATGCACCACCTGAAGGGTTTAGAGGTAGCAATCCAGTGTGGGAAGAGGAGTTGGGGTGGGGAAGCAGGAGGGCTGGAGGGTCTGAAGTCATTTTTCATAGTGAATATAGGGGTTTTGATTACATTATATATTTATATATAAATATATATATTTATATATATATGGGTGGGTGGCTTTGGCGAGTGGGACTGATAGAGACCTGGGATGCTCAAGACTCCTCCATAAACCATACCATGATGCTAACACTGCAACAAGAGAAACAAGCAGAGCTCTAAGACCAAGGAAATCAAGACACAGGAGTCCTGGACTTGGGGGCAGGGGTGCGGTTGGAAGAGAACACCAAATTCAATCCCTCCCCCTCTTGGTCACTTTGCTTGTCAGAGGCAGGCAAACACCCCAAGGCTCAGCTGAGAAATACCCAAGAGGGTCCTGAGTCCTCAGAATTCTCTGCAGGGTCCCCTCCCTGGAGGAGGCCTTGAACAGGAGTGCGGACCCAGGCCAAGAAAAGGCAGAAGGGCAGAGTAAACTGTGGACTGTCTGGTCACGTGATGAGCTCTCATTGCTTCCTGTCGTGTAATTTCTGTCCCCCTCCTCCTCTGATCTCTCCCCCTCCTCCTTTCCCCTCCCTCTGCTCTGTTTTCACTTGGTTAAAATAGATGCAAACTCTGGTCTTTTCTATTTTTAATACCTAGCCATTACATAATCCACACTGTAATTGCTGACTTGAAAAAGTACTGGCAACAGTAGAAAATCCCCCGAGTTTTAAACAGGAAAAGGATTATTACAGCACAAAAGGCAGTTTTACTGACTGGTAAACCGTCTGTAGTCGTCACTTGCCAGTAGAAGTCACATGGGCCTTGGGAAACACTCTCCTCATCTCAGGGAAAGCAGGCTGGGGGAAGGGAAGAAACGCAGCCTCGGCTGGGAGGGGGAGGCTTTGTGTGGCGAGGCAGGGGGTGGGACCGTGCCCTGGAGCTCCTGCTGGGCCCGGTCCAGAGGGGAGGGAGGAAGGAGTGAGCTTCAGGATACCCGTCCCCTCCTCCCAGGGCCACCTTTTACTGCATTTGTTTCTGGTTAAGACAGTCAAGTCTCCAACATCCCCAACTTCCTCATTGACTGCCTGGGCCTTCCTACAGTCTCCAACACATTTCTGGGCAAACCTGAGTGAGGGTGGACTATCCCAGTTAAATAGATGATTTCATAAAGACAAAGGAGCAAGCAAGACTGCTTGTTAATCACACAGATCTGACCCACTCCTCTGCAAGGCTTTCCACTGATTAAGTCAACCACCACACTATTTAATTCCTCAGTAAAATGCTCTAATAACAACATAAGCACTAAAGGTTTGATAAAGGCTTTCCCAACCAAATTGAAATTAACTATCTCATTTAAGACAAAAATCCGGGACTTCCCTGGTGGTCTAGAGGCTAAGACTCTGTGCTCCCAATGCAGGGGGCCAGGGTTCAATCCCTGGTCAGGGAACTTGATCCCACATGCTGCAGCTAAGGCTGGGAACAGCCAAATAAATAAATAAAATAAATAAATATTAAAAAAAAAAAAAAAAAGACAAAAATCCTCTGTGTGTTGGGGGTGTGGGTAGTGTAGGAAATACAAAGGGGATAGGGACAGCTTTCCCTGCTTTTGCCAATTCTGCCACAATCCTAACCCCAATAATCAAGGAGGATCAGTCCAATCCGTATAACTATTCATGGCAATTCATTCCATAAACATTTGCTGAATGCCATATGCTGGACTAGTTGTTTGGGGATAAAACCTTTAGTAAAATCGTTGCCTTCATGGAACTACCAGGTCAATGAGGGAGACAGAGACATTAATCAAACTATTACATGATTAATCAAAATATTACACATCATTACTAACTATGATGATGTATTATAAGGGAAAAGCATAGAACACTAGGGTCACTTAGAACAGAAGGACCAGATAGGGCCTGAGGGTTCCTAGGTACCTAGGGACTTCACGGAGAAGGCACTGGCACCCTACTCCAGTACTCTTGCCTGGAAAATCCCAAGGATGGAGGAGCCTGGTAGGCTGCTGTCCATGGGGTCGCTATGAGTCGGACACAACTGAGTGATTTCACTTTCACTTTTCACTTTCATGCATTGGAGAAGGAAATGGCAACCCACTCCAGTGTTCTTGCCTGGAAGGCTTCTGTCTATGCGGCTGCACAGAGTCGGACACGACTGAAGCAACTTAGCAGCAGGGACTTCAGGGTTCTTTAAATTCAGCATCCCATCTTCCCATTTCCTCCCTCCTTCCTGTTTTTTCCATATAGAGAAGATAATGCTAGGTTCCTTATGGTCTCACTTGATTCACATAGCAAACTAAAAATTTAGCACTGTAAGACAAAAGGTCATGTTAAGAAAAACCAAACCACACTTTACAATGAGAACTATACATAATTCATAACACAAATTAAGACTCAACTGGCTACAGGTGTCAAAAATCAAAATCAAACTTTCAAAATGAAAAAAAAAGGGGGTAGGGGGAAGTCTAGACCCATGTAAATGAGACATCCAGACTTAGACTAGCTTCAGGCATGATTAGATCTCTGGTGCTCAAAAGATGTCATTAGTCTCCGTTACTCAATCTCACAGCTCAGCTTTCACCTGTGTTGTCTTCAGAATTTCCCCCCCGAGGTAGCAAGATGGTCACCAACAACCTCAGGATTACATACATTCTAGAGGCTTAGCAACCTAGTTGGAAAAGAAATGAGAATTCATTTAACAGTTTCAATGAAAATCCAGAGTCCCAACTGGTCTGAATTTTGAGACCATGCCATTCTCTGACTGGCACAGTTAGGTGTCCTCCACCTAGAGCCAAAGAATGGACTTAACTCCACCATAAGTGATCTGAGAATAAGAAGGAGGTGATCCCTCAAAGGAAAATCAAGGTGCTCTTATCTAAGAAGGGAGAATGATGCTGGGCAGTCAAAGCCCACGATCTCTACTGTCCTCAAAGTTTGTAATTAAGTGGATGTTAAGAAGAAACAACAGGTTCTTCCATCAACTGGGTCTTTCTTCCTGAGGAATGAGCAAGAGTGCTTATTTAGTGTGGCACTGGCTGGATCTGCCCTGTTCCCAATCCAGCTACATGGAGACCTTGGCATCTTTAGGGCACTCACTGGAGTCTTAATATTCGTTGAGGTACTTGCTCAGAGCAGTCTTCAAGTCTCACACCTTGTGAAAAACTTCTCCTTCTCCTCCCTTCATTCCCTACTCAGTGCTGGCAGGGCTGTGAAGGCCACAGCTCTCTTTGGCTTTGAGAAGTGTCCTCAGAGTCTGTGTAAATTACATGAAAGAAAAGGAATGACCAGCCCTTTGTTGGGAAGTTTTGCTTCCCTTCTGGAGTCTGAATTGAAAACGGCTTCCACTGGGCAGGAAGGGGAGTATCAGGATAGTTCCTGGAGCATCCAACCAATAGACCTCCATAGAAAAGATCTTCAGGTAGGGAGTGGATCACTGTCAAACATTCTACGAGTTACACAGCACTACAGCAATCATATGTCAGCTGCAACCACCCTGTCCATGTCCTTATAAAAGCTGCCTGGACTCCCCTATCCAATACCCTCCCATAATTTTTACAAATTCCCAGCAGCTAATGCTTTTTTTTCCCCTTCATGGGCTCTGAAATCACTGCAGATGGTGACTGCAGCCATGAAATTAAAAAGACACTTGCTTCTTGGAAGAAAGCTATGACAAACCTAGACAGCATATTAACATGCAGAGACATTACTTTGCCAACAAAGGTCCGTCTAGTCAAAGCTATGGTTTTTCCAGTAGTCATGTACGGATGTGAGAGCTGGACCATAAAGAAAGCTGAGTGCTGAAGAACTGATGCTTTTGAACTGTGGTGTTGGAGAAGACTCTTGAGAGTCCCATGGACAGCAAGGAGATCAAATTAGTCAATCCAAAAGGAAATCAACCCTCATTGGAAGGACTAATGCTGAACTGAAGCTCCAGTATTTTGGCCACCTGATGCAAAGAGCCAATTCATTAGAAAAGACCTGGATGCTGGGAAAGATTGAGGACAGGAGAAGGGGATGACAGAGGATGAGATGGTTTGATGGCATCACCAACTCAATGGACATGAGTTTGAGCAAGCTCCAGGAGATGGTGAAGGACAGGAAAGCCTGGCCTGCTGCAGTCCATGGGGTCGCATAGAGTCGGACTCAACTGAGCAACTAGAGAAGCCATCACATTGAGAAGCCCATGTCCCTCAACAAAGAATAGCCCATGTGGAGCAATGAAGACTCAGCAAAGCCAAAAATAAATAAATAAATACAGTTTTAAAAAAAGAAGACAGCCTTAAATATTGTTCAACCTAAATGAATCCTCTAATAAAACTTAAGACAAGATGAATACATTCCAAATCAAATAAATGAAAACATTAAAAAAATAAATAAATAAGTAGGGGTCTTCCCTGGCAGTCCAGTGGTTAAGAATCCACTTTGCAATGCAAGGGATACTGATTCAAACCCTGGTTTGGGATGATCCCACATACTGTGGGGCAACTAAGCCTAAGAGCTACAACCGTTGAGCCCATACACTGCAACTATTGAGCCCACACGCCTAGAGCCCATGTACCACAATGAGAAGTCCACGCACTGCAATCAAGAGCGGCCTGCTCGCTGCAACTCAAGGAAACCTGTGTGCTGCAAACAGACCCACCACAGCCAAAAAGCAAAATAAGTAAACAGACCTTTTAAAAAATAAAAACATAAATAGCAACATTCTGGTCATATTGCTCTGTACTTGCTTTTTTCTTTTTTAGGGGGGTAGATATTAATTTATTTACATTCAGGCCTTACACTGGTATAAAAGTCACATTTTGTGACAAATTTAATAAAATGTATCAACTAAAAACAAAGCTGGAATTATCCCCAGAAAACTCTGGACCCCTACTTTCACTGACCCCTATTTTCACAGTCCTGTGGGGTATACTTGCTTTTTTCACTGATACAGAAGCTATTGTAATGTTTTCATGGCCACACAGCATTTCACAATCCCTACTCATGGATATTTACCAATGCAATGAACATTCTCATCCAGAGAACACTGTGCTAAGAATAAGCACTTCTTTAAATGAAATTTAGTTTGCCCCGCTGTGACTTGTCTACTTGTATTCTTTGCCCATTTTCTACAGTCTGTTGTCTTATCGTTACTGATTTTTAGAAACCCTTTATGTATTACAGAAATTAATCCACTATCACATACATCCCAAAAATCTTCTCCCAGTCTGTTGACTGTCTCCTATCTTTGTTTATGTTGGCTATGTCACACAGCAGTTTCTCATTTTTATGTGGCAAAAGCAATTATGAACAATTTATAAAGTACCATCATGGGTGCAATGCACTTGAAGCTCTCAGCCACACAGCCTCTTCTGCTGGGGACCACAGAGCTGTGCTTAGCAGGTTCCTGTGGTGAAATGGCTGAGTAAGCAATCATTTTCTGAGCTGTTCATATCTGGTTTTACAGCCGTGGTGGTGGTGTATATTAATCAAGAAAAAAGCAAAAGAAATGTGAAAATTTTACTTGATTGCTCGTTTTCATCTATTAGGAGGCTTCTTTCTTAAATGTTTGAGTAATGTACTAACAATGTCAAAGAAATCCTGAGCCACTGAAAATCCAAAAACATCTTTATAAACAATAATCTGAGTATTTCCAGACCCTTTCAAATTGTGGGCTTTAGGGCATTATTTGCTGTCACTGCGGAGGGAAAAAATACATTCCAAACCCGACATGAATAGAAAGCTCAAGAGTCCAATAACTCCTAGTATTTCAAAGCAAGAAACTGTTAAAGTTTCCCGTCAGCCTTACACAGAAGATAAGCATTGGCCCCACTCTGATCCTGAACAGTTAAAAAGCCCCAGTGGGGAAAAAGAAAGAAAACCCTAGTGGCCAAATGGGATTTTCCCTGCAAGAGTACTTAGTCCTTGTTGCTGCAAACTCTGCCTACAGACCCAGTACTCTGTGGAGGTTGTCCCATTTGGCCAGAACTGCCTGCCTCCCCAGTGCTAAAACTCTATGGTATTCAACCAGCTGTGCAGAAGGCAGGACTAAAGATGCTTCTAGACATCTTTTCCTTGGTTGAAACCTGACACTCCTTAAGGAACTTGGTTTCTGGACAATAAGGATTCTGCCATAAAATCATCCTTCAGTACCCAGTGGTTTCCAAAGGAGAAACAGATGGTCTGTCTCAGTGCTGTTTTATTCCTATAACCTTAAAAAAAAAACAAAAATAAAAACCCTCCCTTGGCCGAGGTCTATACCAAACTACTATGCTCCTCCTCCTCATTGCTGTAAGTTAATAACCTCTCGCTCATCAAGGACTTTGCCTCCTTGATCAGTCTGCCTTTCCACTTCAAGTCAGACCTGCCTGCTGACGATCTCCTATGTTCTCCTATACAAAGGACCTCTCCTCATCTCACCTACAGCTGCTTCTTCAACTCCACTGAGGTTTCCAGACTCCCGATACCCACCTCCCTCATCACTTGGCTGCCTATCAGTCCTCTCCTCGATTCACTTCTTTCTCTAGTCAACTAGATGACCACTCTGCTGCTAATATCCCAGATTCCTTCTACTCCAAGTCTTCCATTTGCCCACAGAACACAGCTCCTATCTGAATATGAATATACTCTGCTTTAACCCCCAAGTTGCTGAGTGGGCACCGCTAAAGCAATCATTAGTCATGAGGGCTACTCCCTCCAGAAAGTTGCTGCTTCCAGTATCAGTTGGGTCTTCAGCACTGTTCAGTTATCCTCCCACGTGTCTTCTGATCACTCCATGAGCATGACAGCTTTTAAAAACCATGCTGCTATCCCCACTCTCCCACCTGCTCCTGGCAGATGACCTCAATTTCTGCTGCCCAGAGAACACCTAGCCCAACAGAAGGAAAATGTCTCTCCAAAATCTTACCAAACCATTCTGCCCATCACACCCCTCGCCCCGACACCATGCCCCTCACCCTGATCACATGAGACTTGACAGTGCTTAACAGAGTGCTAGCAAAAGGTAGGAAAGCAATAGATGGTGGTGCGGTGGTGATACACTTAAAATCAGCGACAGCCTTGGCTTTTGTTCAGTTCAAGTTTATTCTTTTTATTTTTTATTATTTTTTTGTTCAGTTCAAGTTTAATCCCTCTACCTGCACTCTGGATACAGCAGACCTTTCTCCCCAGGAGACTTGCTCAACAATTGTTATTCTCTTTTCTAGCTTCAACTTCTCCTTCTCTACTAACTTTTTCCCCACAGTGCAAGATCATGCTTGGGTCTCAAATAATAAATAGACCTCCCTAGATCCTGTGTCCCCCCTTCACTAACACTCCTCTCTTCAAACAAGCTTCTTGAAAGAGCAGCCTCCCTAACTGAGTCCGCCCTTGCCCCCAGCTGCCAGCTGCAGAGATACTATCTAATAAAAGAGAGTGGACTCCTCTTATTTACCAAAGGTCTGTTCTTTGGAAAACTTTTAGAGATTAGCAAAGAAACAGTGAAAAGAAATACACTGTGTTGCTATTAATTCCAAATTTTAATAACATGAATGAGGAGAATAGATTTCCCTTTGTAATCAACACTACCTCTGACTAGGGTACAAGCAAGTTTGTTTCAAGTGTTAGACAAACAGGTTTTCACAAAACTTCCCTGATTCTCTAGATCCAAAAGCTAAAAATAATCTTTCCTCTCTGAGTTCCCACAGCATTAGTCTTATACCTGTCATACACTATCACTTTATATCAAATTATCACATAACTCTACAGTTAATAAGTAATTGATAAATGCATAGACTTTACAAGTACCTATTACAGACTGGATAATTTTAACAATAAATCAATCTACTCAACCAATTAACTCAGGATCTGTGAAGATCCTCCATGACATTTTGCTAACTTAGTAAAGTTGCATTCAGTCATTCACAACCTGTAATAAAGGTTTTTACTTATTTAAACCCGCCTTAAGAATATCAAATACTAAGACATTACCGTGTCATTTGGTGTTCAGACTGAAAAGACTAAGGTAAAAGTCAATGGGGGCAGGAATTACCCAATCTGAGGGATGTGAGCAGAGCATTCCAGGGGAAAGAACACATTTTCCCCTCCCTTACCTGAAAAATGGCCCAAGAGATGCTCCTCAAGGAGGGACTGAGACTTCCCCTCGCGCAGTGTCTGCTTCAATTCCTTTCACATAATCTGAGCACTCAAAAGCACAGGCGCCGCTTCACCATTCCTAGACCTCCCGTAGTTTTGTTCATTTCTGAAACAAGGAAATTTGTCTAGAAAATCTCCAAAGTTTTTTTCTGATGCAAATAACTGCACATTATTTAAAGCATGAAAATTAAATCTGATTTTGAAAAGCAGGTTTAATGCTTTAAAAAAAAAAAAAAACAGTGGTAAATCCTTTTGTGAATATGAAAAATCTCCATGTCCTTGTCTCCCAACCACCCTCAACATGATAGCATCTATATGAAATTGGTAATTCTCCTAAATCACAACACAGGGACTGGCATCAGATACTTCTAAAGTACTGACATTCCTGCGCCCACAGTTCCTCTGAAGAAGCCAGGCTTTAATCCTCACCCAGGCAGAAATAGGGGCTTGGAGGACTGTGTAAAGGTAAAAAGGTGGCCAGGAAAGCATGCCAGGAAACACAGGACAGGGCCAGGTGACAGGCCCCGGCCCCCCTGGAGCCAGAGCCAGAACCTCCCAATTTGCTTTAACCTTGTAGAGGGCATAATTTCCAGCCAGGCTAAAAATCACCAGGGGCACACAGCCAGAGGGCAGGGCCAGGCTGGGTAAGCAAAAACCAGGGATGAGCCTGAAAGGCTCCTGATTTAGAATCCAAGCAGTGAGGAGGAAGGATGGTGGAGAGCCTCCTACAGACGACTTACAAAGTAGCTGCCTTCTTTGAGAAAGATCCAGGTTGCCAACAGGAACTCTCCTACCTCCGTGGGCCTCTCACTTGCCCCACAGACCATCTCAGCAGCCTGATTTTCTTTAGGAGGAGAGATCATGTGACTGTGACTCAAGTCACACTAGCACACTGGCTTTGGAAATGTCCCCTCTCTGTGGAGACACCAGCTCAGAGCAGAAACTTCCCATGGTGCCACTTCTTCCCTCCCTGCTACAAAATCTTGAGTCTTAAGACTTGTTCCCAAACCACCTAGCCAAGTAATAATGGGAGGCTGTGAGAAGAATGCTTTATACAACTCAGCATGCCTTGGGTGAAAGATTCCTTCAGTCCTTCACATGATCGCTCTCTCACTCACTCACCCACTCAATCACCCACTGTTTCCAAGCACTATGACTGCCCACTATGCTCCAAGCACTCAGGTGCAAGGATGCCCTACAGGACTCTTAGCAGACAGCAGTTTGTCAACTGCCCAAGAACATCTCGAAAGTGGACCCTGGTGACCCAGAACTTCTGACAGGAGACAACTGCTTTTTGTGTCTGTGCTATCAGGACCACTTAGTTAAACAATTTCATCCCATAAATATGACTGTCAATTGGGAAACTGAAGTGACTTAAGAGATGTCTGATTTTCTACTCATTGAAGCCAGTCTTCTTTGGCTCTCTACCAGCTAGTGCATACACAAGTAAGTTACCATGTCATTCCAAAAGTAAACAAACCTAATGACGTCACACACACACAAAGAAACCCTTTTTTCATGTTACTAGTTAAGCGCTTCCTTCATGGGTCTAAGTAAATACACTTTTATTGTAATGCTCTCAAAAGAATGAAGCCAGAATCTCATGAACTACCAAGTTACCACACAAACTCTGCTGTAACCAAACTTTCCAACCTTACTTAAAATACTTCAAGCTATTTATGAATAGATTAGGACTTTTCCCCCTTGAATTCAATGGAACATTCAACATTCTCTGGTTAGAGGAATGTCAGGGCCTACAAGGGATAGGGGACAGGGCAGTGACTGTGAGTGCCATGGTGTCTTCCCTGGCTTTCATCTTCCTCCCACCTCTTAATTGTAGGTACCGCTATATCCAGGCTACAGCTTTTGCTCTAGTTTTTCCCTCTTTGGAAAATTCATCTCTAAGTGACAGAGAGTGAAGACATGAAAAACAGAATTTGAGGCCTGTATCCTATGGCTCAGTGGGTAAAGAATCTGCCTGCAATGCAGGAGACACAGGAGATGCAGGTTTGATCCCTGAGTCAGGAAGATCCCCTGGAGGAGGAAATGGCAACCCACTCCAGTATTCTTGCCTGAAAAATCCCACGGTTAAGAGGAGCCTGGCTGGCTACATCCAAAGGTTGCAAAGAGTCAGATATGAGTGAGCAAACACATACTAGATCTTTGGGCTTCAATGATAGCTCAGTTGGTAAAAAATCAACCTGCAATGCGGGAGAGCTGGGTTCGATCCCTAGGTTGGCAAGATCCCATGGAGAAGGGAAAGGCTACCCACTCCAGGACTCTGGCCTGGAGAATTTCATGGATCGTATAGTCCATGGGGTCGCAAAGAGTTGGACACATCTGAGCGACTTTCACTTCACTTACCTTAGTTTGGGCTTTACAGGTGGTGCCAGTGATAAAGAACCTGTTTGCCAATGCAAGAGAAATAAGAGACATGGGTTCAACCCCCATGGGTTCAACCCCAAGGTCAGGAAGATCTTCTGAAGGAGGGTATAGCAACCCACTCCAGTATTCCTGCCTGGAGAATCCCCATGCCAGAGGAGCCTGACAGAAAGGAGGAGCCATAAGGTCACAAAGAGTCAGACACAAGTAAAGTGTCTGAGCACACATGCATACTTTAGTTTGAGTCCTAATTTTACTAACGGAACTTCAGTTCTATAGAGGAGTAAAAAAAAAAAAAAATAACACATAGTATACAGGATTGTGTTAAATAAACTGCTGCACATAATGGCCTTTGTAAACGGCAGAGAGGTTTTAAAATAATGATGATGACTGCCCAATCCTACCTCTCCTCAAGATCTGCTCTCAGGTTCCAAATGAGACCAACGCCACATTCCTCTCCAGAGTCTGTCAAGACCGCTAACAGCAAAGGGAGAACCAAGTATGACCCACCCCATCCCTAAGAATTTAAGGACATCAAATTTAGAGCCCCCACTTTCACCTATTACCTCTCTTTTTACATGTAACTTTTTCTTTAAATGGGAATCCCCAGCCTAAAGAACATTTCCTTTCAGATGTACCTCTAGCCCTTCAAGTTCAACCCCAAGAAACAAGTTTGTCTCCTCTTCTAGAAAGAGTGCTTCTCCTTTCCAGTTACCCCTATATCTGTCACGATGAGTAGTTGTCCAACTTCACAGGGTAGACAGACACCTTGGCATTATCAGTGACTTATTTTTTCTTCTTTATCCTCTTCCTGCCTGAGAGACGATCAGATCAGTGGTTTCTTCTATGAAGTGCCCTTCAGATTAGTTCTTTTCCTTATAATCCTACTGCTTACCCCAGTTGATGCCTTATTATTTCATATTTCAGGCCTGCACTGCCACTATAGCTTCCTAACTTGTTTCCCTAACCTAATTTTTCACTTCATTCATTTCATACATTCACGCTATAAAACTTTCTTTTATCACCACTATCATTACCTAGCTCAACAAGGTTTTTTAAAAAAAAATTGCCTGGATTCAGCCCATCCATCACCCTCGTCAGAATCTATTTACTATTTATTTAATTTCAGATATTGTTATAATTGTTCTATTTTTTAAATTTATTTTTAATTGGAGGATAATTGCTTTACAATGTTGCATTGGTCTCTGCCATAAAACAACATGAATCAGCCATAAATATACTTATGTCCCCTCTCTTCTGAACCTCCCCCCACCCTCCCACCCCACCCTCTAGGCTGTCACAGAGCCAGGTTGAGTTCCCTGTGTTATACTGCAGCTTACCACTAGTTACCTATTTTACATACGGTAATGTATATGTTTCAATGCTACTCTCTCAACTCGTTATTTCCTATTTTTTTTAAAGTGGCTATTTTTTTTCTGAATCACAAAAGATAATTTCTGTTAATGTGTTGCATGATTTTTAAAATATATCTACCTAATTATGGCTATAGCTCAAGTGAAATAGGTTCATATGCTATATATTTTTTCATGCATCTGTTACAGCCATCTTTCTGTGTCAATAATTAAAGATTTACTTCATGTATCATTGTATGGACATACCACAATTGATTTGACCAGTCCCTTACCAATGGCTATTTTGATTGCTTTATAAACTCTATAACAGTAAATATCCTCAAGTATGTATCTCTGTACATTTACCACTGGGATGAATACCTAGAAGTTGAATTGCTAGTTTAAGACCATGTGTACCTTAAATATGATACATGTCACCAAACTGAACTTTAGAGAAAATGTATTAATATTCATTCCCAGCAACAGAGTATAAGTTCTTCTTTCCTCCAGCCCTCACCAGCAATAAATATTTTCTCCCTTTTAAATGTATCAGTCTAAATACAGCCTGATATTGAAAAATGATACCTCATTACCGTTTGTGTTCTCTGGATTATAAATGAAACAGCCTTTTTCTATATTCTTTATTAATCACTTATACTTATTTTTCTATGACTTTTCTCACTTTCTTGTGTTTTTTTCCTATTAATTTATAAGAGTTTACAAATTAAGAATTTTGCACACATTAGAGATATGCTGAAAACTCTTTTTAACCAACTGACATCTACTTTTTATTTTGCTTATGGTATTTTGTTGTGATTTTTTAAAAAACTAATCCACCACATTTTTTCCTTTATGGTTTCTGCTTTTGGTACCACACTAAAAAAACTATTTTCAAGTACACTTATCACTTTATGTAAAAATCTTTAGATTAACACAACACTGCAAATCAACAATAAAAATTACTTTTAAAAATAATTATCAGGTTGGCCAAAAAGTTCTTTTGGGTTTATGAACAAACTTTTTGGCCAACTCAATAACAAGAAATAAAAATAAATAAAAGTATTTATCTAGAATTTATTTTAGAAGAAGGTGACAGACATTTTCTTTTAAATGATTAGATATTTGTCCTCAACACTATCCTTTCCCACTGAACATAGGTCCATTTCTGGACTTCCTAATCTATGCTGAGCACTACTCCCTAACAAGAATTCTTCTTTCCAGTTAGACAAGTTCTTTCATTGCCCACAATAGGTTTTATGTAGGTTCCTGCTTATATTCACAATGTTGCCCTTTTCTCTTACACCTCCTCTGCACAGATCCTTCAAAGCAAAACCATTTCTGGGTTAAGAAGTAGTATTTAAAACAAGAAATACTTCCAAAAGAGAGAAGATAATGTACATATAAGAGGTTCTACAAATCCTTTGTGTGGCTAAGTAGATGAGCTTTTTATTCAGTGGAGTCCTTTAGTGGATCTTGGCTATACGAGGTGAATTTGGGAGAGAGAATTAAGAGTTCAACTGCTTTGCATAATAGGAGTAATAAGTATCTGCAGTGCTTAGTAGTAACAGTAAGGACAGTTTGCAAAGGAAAGAGAGAGAAGATTGTAAGAGACACCAAGGCCACATACAGTAATAGTGATGGATCTTTAATGCAAAGGTGGACAAAACACTTTAAGGGACAGGGAGAGCCAGTATTAGAATTCAAGTTGCTTACTTTGGGGCAACGTAAAATACTCTCCACTACGCCAAACTTTAACAAAGTCTGCTACACACACAAACAAAGGCTTTGAGCTGGGAGATATCTGAGTTCTACCATCTGAGTCAATGTGGATGGAAACAGGAACAGCAATTTGAGACACTAAGACCATCTACAATCTGAACGAATTTAATGGAAGCAAGAACTCAAAATCAGAGTGACCATAAATACAAGAGTTCCCAGGAACATGGTGAATTCTGGGTGAAGGAATCAGAGCTCCCACAAGTTGCAGGACGACGCTTTGAGCCAAAATTTTAAAGGAAAAGACAGTTCCAGGCTAACTAACAGATTACACTAGGATACTCAAGTCCTCAGAACCTTTCAAACAGAATCAAACTGCACAAGGTATATTAGTGCCGAGCAGAAGCAGCTCATGGGGGAGGTGATGATTACTCAACCTGCACAAGAAACAAGCCACATCCCTTCACCGTTGCACGCGCTTCTAAAGAGGTATTCCAGTCCCTATCCCACCTCAGGTGTCCTTAGTCAACTCTCACCTCTTCCACGACGCCTCCTCTCAAAGGTTTGTAGCCCTTGGATGCTTCCTTTCCAGAGCTTCCATTTTACTTCAAATCTAAACCTCACATTAACCTTTAATTATTTTTTCTGTTAACTTCTCTATGGAATTCAACTATACATGTCTTGCAGGCAAGAAATTTAAGAAAAGGAAAAGAAAAAATAAACAAACCATCTAGACACATCCTAAACATCTTACATTATACTCAGAGCCTATTAAATTCCTGGTGGGGGACCAGCACAAAACAATGATTCAGAAGCAAGTTTACTCATCACCCTGGATGGCGATGCTCCTAAATCAAGGAACAAAGGAAAAGGAATAGGCATAAGAAGAAATGAGGGAATAGGTAAAAGAGGATGCTTTGATAAACAATGTAATTTGGCTTGGGACATGTAGAGTTTAAAAAGCCTAAGAGCCATCCAGGTTATGGTATCAACAGTGTTTGGTCATCATGAGTCAGGAACTAAGAAAAGAGACTTCTGTTGGAGATAAGAGATCTGAAAGTTTTTGATAAGCATAGATGACATTAACCGGGGATAGTTTAAGAAGGGAACAGAGAAAGGGACCAAGGAAACAATCTTAGGAAATGTCTTCATCACAGGAAAAGACTAGTTGGGGAAAGTAAGCCTTTTGCAATTACAGACCAACTAATAACTATAAATACCTATAGACTGACCTATATGGAGGTCAGGAAGCAACAGTTACAACTGGACATGGAACAACAGACTGGTTCCAAATAGGAAAAGGAGTACGTCAAGGCAGTATATTGTCACCCTGCTTATTTAACTTATATGCAGAGTACATCATAAGAAATGCTGGGCTGGAAGAAGCACAAGCTGGAATCAAGATGTGGGGAGAAATATCAATAACCTCAGATATGCAGATGACACCACCCTTATGGCAGAAAGTGAAGAGGAACTAAGAAGCCTCTTGATGAAAGTGAAAGAGGAGAGTGAAAAAGTTGGCTTAAAGCTCAACATTCAGAAAACTAAGACCATGGCATCCGCTCCCATCACTTCATGGGGAATAGATGGGGAAATAGATGGGAAAACAGTGGCTGACTTTATTTTTCTGGGCTCCAAAATCACTGCAGATGGTGACTGCAGCCATGAAATTAAAAGACGCTTACTCCTTGGAAGGAAAGTTATGACCAACCTAGACAGCATATTAAAAAGCAGAGACATTACTTTGCCAGCAAAGGTTCGTCTAGTCAAGGCTATGGTTTTTCCAGTGGTCATGTATGGATGTGAGAGCTGGACTGTGAACAAAGCTGAACGCTGAAGAATTGATGCTTTTGAACTGTGATGTTGGAGAAGACTCTTGAGAGTCCCTTGGACTGCAAGGAGATCCAACCAGTCCATCCTAAAGGAGATCAGTCCTGGATGTTCATTGGAAGGACTGATGTTGAAGCTGAAACTCCAATACTTTGGCCACCTCATGCGAAGAGCTGACTCATTGGAGAAGACCCTGATGCTGGGAGGGTTTGGGGCAGGAGGAGAAGGGGATGACAGAGGATGAGATGGCTGGATGGCATCACCGACTCGATGGACATGAGTTTGGGTAAACTCCGGGAGTTGGTGATGGACAGGGAGGCCTGGCATGCTGCAATACATGGGGTTGCAAAGAGTCGGACACAACTGAGTGACTGAACTGAACTGACAGACTGACCAAATGACTGACTCTATTTAAGATCTCTAAATGTCCATTACAAGCCCTTTCCCCCTTCCTGCAAGTGAACTCACTCCCTGATCTTCACAGTTAAAACCATGGTCTTTCACAGGACGTGGCAGAAATGGACAAGTGACAACAGGCCTTCAAGGCCTCTAAGGTGGGGCTTTGTGGGTGGAGGATACTATCTGTTGCTGTTCAGAGAACACCAAACTTAAGGGAAGGTTCAACACTGAGCCTTTCCATCTAGTTTATGATTAGCTCAGCCAACTGAGTTAATAAGGCCAGCCAAACAAAGATCTCACTGATGACAGTAAAGACATATATACCAGGGTCTCAAAAGGCCTGAATCAGGAGTCTTAGTGACTTCTATCTGCTTCAAGTGGTCTTTTCCTATCCTGGCTGAGAATAATATTCAGAGGGAGTAACTGGCTTCCCTTTCCAGCTATGTCCTTTGCACTCAGTCACCCACCCTAGCAGATTTAAATGAGTCTTCACCTGCAAGACTGCCCTGCCCAGAACATGGGTTTATCTTCACTGAAGGGGTGAAAAAAATTATTGTAGTCTGGACTGCCCATGAGCTATAAAAGAAGAGGGATTTCACAGGCAAAGTAGAAAATTTATAATGTCATATCTATTCCATAAGAATGAGCTCCGTCCCACTTAGCACTGATGCCCATATGTAAAGTAAAATCCTGAACTAGCAGCGAGACTGGAGACTAGTGCGGAGATGAACTAGTCCCAGAGTGGGAGAGATGGGGTGCTCAAAAGTGCTACAGAAATCCCGGAAGAGGTCAAAGCCAGGGAAAAAGCCTCAAAGAAGCCCTCCTTCCTTGGATCTAGAAGCCAATGGTTTCTGTGGCCATGATGGCATCACCCATTTCAACTGGACGAAAGAAGAGGATGTAAAAGTGGGAGAAATAATGTAGCATCCCTACCTTCTTCTCCACCTGGGGCTCCACTCCAGATCAGAGCTGGCCTTATGCAGACACACAGTAAGCAATCAAACACATGATGTGATTCCAGCAGAGAGACGGATGAGTAGCAGGTGCTCAGAGGACATCTGTTGAATGAGGAGCCCCAGGAGAGGCTTCCCTACCCAAGAGAATTTTTCTCATTGTCACATTACCTTCACCTAGAATTCCTTCATTTGACATCCACTGGTTTGGGATAAAGCCTTGTACTTTCCGAAACTGTGCCCCACCAACCACCACATTCTGCCAGATTTTAACAAACATTCCTTCAGTCAAAGAAAAAAAAAGGTTCTTTAGTTAAGTCAGTCTAGAAAATGCTGTATTCTCTATCTCCCTTTTTGAGCTTTATAAATGCATATTAAAAGCTCTTCCTGAGGCAGAGGCAGCTGGAGAGCTAACATGAAACTCAGGACAAGGGCTTGGCCACGCCTAAGAGCTTAGTTCCAAAAGCACACCTAAACAGACCAGCAAGACGTCCAATCAGCCCAAAGAGCAGCAGACAAAGTTCAGAGTAGTCAACACGAGGAGAACATTGCATGGGCAGAACTCTACCTGCCAAAGCCTACCCGTAAGAAAAGGAGAAGGGACCCGGCCTGAAAGAGGCTGGAAAGCAAAGGCCACAGTCCCTGCGTTATAGTCCTGGACAGGGCTAGGGGCTCCTCCGGGGAAAAGCCAAAATACAGGTCAAACGGAAGAGAGGCAGAGACTAGTAGACCAGACCTGTCACTCAGGGAATAAGCCCAGGAGTCCCTCCCTAGGGGGGCACTGGCTTCAAAATTTTCAAGGTCAGCAGATCCAACTACATGACTAGATCTTGCATGTGAGGCTGAGGTGGTTGGAGAGAGAGGTAGACGTATGATATAACCAGAAATTTCCAAAAAGTTGTGCTGATTCCAGCAAGGAACATGATCCATACTATATCAAACTTTAGAAGGTGAAGGGTGGAGACTACTCTTTAGGTGGTCCTCTAGGGAAATGTGCCAAAAGAAGAAAGAACCTCAGAGGCCTGAATGAAGCCAAAAGTCTAATCCAAAGAAAATGCTCTGGAAATGTGGGTAGAAATGTGGACAGAGTAAAGGTGAAGCCTGAGAGTGAATGGCATCCATGAATTCAATTGTGAAGAGTTGAGAAAAGCACTGAGATTTGAGCTGTCTGTCAAAGACTCCCTGGGATGTGTGGATTCCAATCACAAAGGCATTTTGAGAGCCTTTGTAAATGGTAAATGAAAAATGAACAGTCAACCAGGAGTGAATTCAATCCAAAACAGTTAAAGATGTGACTCATAGGTGCTATGCTGGCATCTCTGACTTAGTTATTTTGGCTCCACAAATCAGTGAACAAGGGAGAACTGCACCTTTGTATTGACACCCCAAATGCTTTGTCACTGCTTTGGACGTGGATTATTTTACTTCCTGGTAAAGCCCGATCTCAGCACAGCTCATTGGGAAATCAAGACCAGAAGGTGACTATGACCAGCGGCCACAGAGGAAGCGCCCTACCCATGTCATCATCAGTGGCTTCTTTTGCGCCACCATTTTACACCATTTCTGGGAAGCTGCTTCCTGCTTCCTAAGATCTGTGATGGCCTTGTCTGAGGACATCAGAGAAAACCACAGACTCAAAGGCCCTACACTCCTTGTCACATTCTGCTCGTCAGCTGTTCTCCAGACAACACCATGACTGCACAGCCAGCATACTGGTGGGGAAAGCTCAAACCCAGCCCCTCCTTGAGCACAATAAGCACAAGAGCCTCCATTCTCAACACTCTCAGCATCTTGTCTTTCCTCAGGCAAAACTGTAAAGAACACAAAATGGTTCTTGGGGACCCAACTTCTCCTTTCAGGGCCTTAATCTCAATCTCAATGGTGAATCCTTCCTATCACTATGACTAGGGGCACAATGCTTTCTCCCTTCTGCCCCTGCCTTAGTCTAGTTCTCAGAAATCAATCTTAAGAACTCATTCATACTTCCACTTACATGACCAAGATGTTTCATAATCAAACCCTTTCCTGGAGTCTTTTCATTTTTAATAGGATCTCAAAAAGCTTACATCAAGGGGAAAAAATGTCACTGGTAGAATTCCAAGCAATAACAAATAGTTGAGAAAAGTCTTTGAGGGGCAAGATGTATTCTTGGTGCCCCCTGAAATTATATCACTTGACAGACCAGCCCTGTCTCTTCTTATTTCATCACCTGACACTAAAGCTGTCTCCTCTGCCAGCCCAGAGGCCAGGCTCCCCTGGATCTGGGCCAACACTCACCGCCATCTGGTCTCCCTTGGAAAGGCAAAAGAGAGACACCTCTTGTTTACTCAGTAATAATTCACTGTAATAGTCATGTAACAGGTGCCACCAACTCCCAATACATGCAGTAAGGCCACACCACACCCTCATCTCTGCCGCCATCATGGCTTATTCCCTAGAACACATCAACAGATTTTATTTGGATGATAGGAAGGCCCTCTTAAACTGTACACCAGAGTTACCAGTGGTGTTTTGACAGTGTAAGTTACACTACAATGAAGACCTAAACGTAAAGAACAAAGGCTTTTTTTAATCCTTCCCTATAGTCAACTGGTGATTTTCCCACATAAGTTGCTGCAGCACATCTACATACAGAACCTAGTCCTATTCTACAAACAGGGTGCTCTGGCTAAACACGTCTAAACAAGCAGAACTATGACGTAAAGAAAGGTGGCATCTCCCCATCTTCTCTTCTTTCCCCACCCTCCTTTCTCAAATCTTGTCAGAGACAGAAGAGCTCTATGAAAACAGCGTGGGCTTTGGAACTGGACAGACCTGAGGAGAATAAATCCTAACTCAGCCTTTTATTAGCTGTCTGACCTTGGGCAAGTTACCTAACTTCTTTGACTTTCAGTTTGCCCATGTGCAAAAATGGAGATAATATTTCACTGATTTGCATTATGATAACTAAATGAGAAAATACACAAAAACATCTAATTTACATCTGGCTCTCCAGAGATACGTTTGTTCTTCCCAATCTGGCTCAGTACGTACCTGGTCCCTTCATGTTCCTTTCTGGTTGTCCAAGGTGTGTGCCCCACACAAACTTTCCCTTCCTTTTCCTAAACCCCATCAAAGTTTCCATTCCTCACAAGAGCTGATCTAAATCATACTGCTAAAAGGAAAGCAATTCTGATAAAATGAAGTCAAGTAAAACATGGATGATACTGCTGGGGTTCCTATATTAACTCTGTGGGGGATGTTTCTTCATTTAAAAAAAAGTAGGGACATGGAAATTCAAATGAAAGGGAGGACTTCTAATAATGAGACTCTCCTAGAGGACAGGAAACCAGTGTGTTGGCCTCTTTCCCTGAAAGCACAAACTCTGTGCTAAGGATGAGAAACCTTAGAGCTACAGAACACCATCTCAGATTGCTGAACATCACACCTCACATCAACAGGTCCAGAATAGAACTTGGGAGCCCTGGCTACTCCTTCTGCTCTGGCCAGCACATACTACTTCCTTAGCCAAGAAGTTACGGGGGAGCTTTTTTTCCTAGGAGGTTTCCAATGCTATTTTAAACTCTACAGAATCAAGCAGTAACAGGATGTGATTACATTTATAGCCTTGAAACAGCCTATTTGAGGCCTGAGCTCCACTCCAAATGGTCTCAACAAGGCCCATATTAATATAGGGGCAAGGTGGGCCTGCGTTTTAACTTCTTTCTCAGTGATCTAGGAAGGAAGAACAAAGGGAAATTTCCAGACTTTCTACATCCAGAATCATGGAAGCAGATTTCATTTCATTTATTACAGATTTCAGTTCAGTTCAGTCATTCAGTCGTGTCCGACTCCTCGCAACCCCATAAACCACAGCACGCCAGGCCTCCCTGTCCATCACCAACTCCCGGAGTCCACCCAAACCCATGTCCATCGAGTCAATGATGCCATCCAGCCATCTCATCCTCTGTTGTCCCTTTCTCTTCCTGCCCTCAATCTTTCCCAGCATCAGGGTCTTTTCCAACGAGTCAGCTCTTCGTATCAGGTGGCCAAAGTATTGGAGTTTCAGCTACAATATCAGTCCTTCCAATGAACATCCAGGACTGATCTCCTTTAGGATGGACTGGTTGGATCTCCTTGCAGTCCAAGGGACTCTCAAGAGTCTTCTCCAACACCACAGTTCAAAAGCATCTATTCTTCGGCGCTCAGCTTTCTTTATAGTCCAACTCTCACATCCATACATGACCACTGGAAAAACCATAGCCTTGACTAGACAGACCTTGTGGACAAAGTAATGTCTCTGCTTTTTAATATGCTGTCTAGGTTGGTCATAACTTTCCTTCCAAGGAGTAAGTGTCTTTTAATTTCATGGGCTACAGTCACCATCTGCAGTGATTTTGGAGCCCAGAAAAATAAAGTCAGCCACTGTTTCCACTGTTTCCCCATCTGCCATAAAGTGATGGGAGCAGATGCCATGATCTTAGTTTTCTGAATGTTGAGCTTTAAGCCAACTTTTTCACTCTCCTCTTTCACTTTCATCAAGAGGCTCTTTAGTTCTTCTTCACTTTCTGCCATAAGGGTGGTGTCATCTGCATATCTGAGGTTATTGATATTTCTAATTTACTACAATGAAAAACAGTCTAAGTGTAATCACTTGGCACAGAATGCTAAGCTAAGGACTTCCCTGATAGTGCAATGGATAAGAAACTGCCTGCCAATGCAGGGGACATGAGTTCAATCCCTGGTCTGGGAAGATTCTACATGCCACAGAGCAACGAAGCCTGTGGACCACACCTTCTGAGCCATCGCTCTAGAGCCTGCAAGCCACAACTACTGAAACCCATGCACTCTAAGGCCTGTGAACCACAACTACTGAGCCCACAACTACCAAAGCCCTTGCACCCTAGAGCCTGTGCTCCACACAAAGAGAGACCACCACCACGAGAAGCCTAGGCACTGCAACAAAGAGACAGCCCACTCACCACAACTAAAGAAAGCCCATGTGCAGCAACAAAGACCCAGTGCAACCAAAAATAAAATAAATAGAACTTTTAAAATGCTATGCTGACTCTAAATCCCAATTCAGCATGGAAATTCTCACTGTGAGGAGCCCTGCAGCAGTGTACACGTTCTATGTGACTTTCTTGGCAAGGCCCCAGGGAACCCAGAGCACTAGCTCAGGCTGGACTCTCAGTGGTCTGGACACCACTGGGCGATGAAAAGGGCTGGCTGGCAGGTTCAGCAGATGGAATTATGAGGAAATGAATGTGAAATTCAAGGCCAGGGAAGGGCTGGTTCAGGCAGTATTACCTGACAGCACACGCTCAGGGAACTGGGAAAGCAGAAACAACAATAGCGAATGTTTTAAATTATTTTCTATTCATCCAGGTAGTCATTATGGTAAATATCAAAATTTTGCTGGATTTCCCTTATACTTTGCTAAACTTCCTTATGCTTATTTTGTGCTTAATACTGTTTCTGAAATATATACTCAAGGCTGAAATTATAAGGAACATCATAATCTTCCAATGAACATGAATCTGAGCAAACTCCAAGAGAAAGTGAAAAGACAGGGAAGACTGGCATGCTGCAGTCCATGGGGTCCCAAAGAATCAGACATGACTAGCAACTGAACAACAACAACAGTACCAACTATAATCTTCCCATTGCTTAGACCTCTAAAGTTCTAAATCCAGTGCCTGGCTTCAGTATGAAGCAAGAAAAAGCAGGATTCCAAAACTTTGTGGTCAATATTCACTCCTTCATTCAATAAATATTTCTTGATGGGCTAATAAGTGCCAAGTCTTTACTCAGTCCTGGGATACAGCAGCAAACAAAACAGATACACAGTCTAGTAAGAGGAGCTGAGAATAAGAATAAGATTAGGATCCAAAGGAAAAGGTCTATACGAGAAAACAGGCAGGATTCTGTGGCCAGCACTGGGACAAAGGGAGGAAACCTCTTCTGGAACGCCGACAGAAGAGACCACGGCAGACGAGGTGCTGTTCAGGGAGATGAGCTGGGTCAAACAATGCCCTTATCCTCCCATTCCTTTTATCAAGGCAGAGAGCCACTGCAGTGGGTCGAGTTAATCAAGAACAAGTGACCAGGGTCCTCACAGTGCTACCAAGAAGTTGCTCCTTCTCTGCTCATGGCCATAGACTGTGAGACGTGGCATGTAAACTATGTGTGAGATCCTGAAAGTGCCAAAGAAAAACAAGACTTGAGCTGTCTACTGGCAGGAATTCTATGAAATACAGCAGGCCACAAATGGGAAGCATAAAAACACTTGCCAGAAGAAGCTTGGTGACCCTCCCCTGACCTGTCACTGATACTTCCCTGACATTGCAAGGAAATGAAAAGGAAAGTCTGATTTCACCTGCAGGGGTATGGCCACAAAGAGACCTGCTGAAACCATCAGGCTTCAACCAAAAGCCTCCTGAGAGGTATGCATTTCTGCTTTACAGTAGGAAGAGGGCGAGGAGGGGGAAATGCCGCAGCCTGCTATGTTACAGAAAGGAGCCCTCTGAGCAGCTCAGCCCCAGCACTACCATAAGCAGAAGGCTGTAGTGAAGGTGCAGAGCTGATAAGAACAACAGCACAAGATGCAGTGAATGCCCAGGGATCAGAGCAGTGGCCTAAAGAGTTTCCAAGTATTTGACCTCTCCAGGCCTCAGCTTCCTTATCTGAAAACAGAGATGACAGTAAGAGCATGCATTGGTTTCCTAGAGTTGTCGTAACAAATACTACAAACTGGGTGGCTTTAAACAATACAAATTTATCCTCTCACAGTTCTAGAGGCTAGAAGTCCAAAATATAGGTGTCAGCAGGGCCACACTCCCTCTAAAGGCTCCTTCCTTGCCTCTTCCGGCTTCCAATAGGTGCCAGTAAACCCTGCCTACATCTCAACATGGTTGTCTTCTGTCTGTGTTGTCTCCCACTTACTGTAATAACACCAGGCACTGGATTATGGCCCAATCGAGGAATGGCTTCATAACTTGATTATATCTTACAAAGACTCTATTTCCAAATAAAATCACATTCTGGGTGGATACAATTTTTAGGGGAACACCATGCAACCCAGTACAGAGCACCTACCACATCAAGAATTTATAAATGTTAAGGTGCTTAGAGCAGTTCCTGGTATATGCCATGTATGAATTAGCTACCTTTTGTCATTATCTCCGGCAGATAGTAGCTGCCATGAAATATGTGGATGCTCTGTTGTGTATGAATCACCCTCCTTCCATTTTGAGTCAGAGGCAAGAAACTGGATGGGACGAGGGTCCCAAAAAGATGAGGACAGAGCTAGAACATGATGGGTGTACTACCACTCAACAGCTCCTCAACTAATACCCTATCAATATACCTAGGCTGGACAGAGGAAACACCTGCTACAGTTACATGTTTTTTTAACAGAACTTATCATTCCAAATTAACAATAGCCCTATCAAAGCAGTCTCCAAATAAGGATCCACTTAGTAGGAGCTTCCAGAACCAGGAGAGATGCTACACCAGTGAGCCCAGCAGCTTCATCACATAGTCAACCGAGTTCTGATCCCAAACTGCTTTATACAGCAAATTCATCCCAGAGGAACGCAGATCCGGGAACTTCCCTGGCAGTCCAGTGCTTAAGACTCTGTGCCTCTATTGCAAGGGGCATGGCTTCAACCCCTGGTCAGGGAATTGAGATCCCATGCATGGCATGTGGTGTGGCTGAAATGATATACAACGAACCAAAGTGAAACGAGCTGAAACAAAACAAAATAAAATGGAGGTTTGCTATTTGCTATAGCTAGGATACCTTACTTTCAAATTAGGGGAGGGGAGAATAGATAAAAGGTTCCTGTTCTTACTCCTTCAGTAAAGGGGTTTGGGACACTACTGAAAAGAAAACAGAGCCAGATCAACTGCTATCTTCATATCAAAATAAACTGCAGACAGATCAAAGATTGAAAGATTTAAAAATATATATCCACACAAAGTACTCAAAGACAATAACCGTTTTTATAATTTTGAAGTCGGAAAGAATGCCTTTTCTAAACATTGGTCTAGCAGCAAATATATTATAAGGGAAAAGATTATCTTTGACTACCTGAAAACATCACACTCTTACAAACAGATAAAAAATACACAAAGGTGAAAAATGAAAGACAAACTGGGAACAATATCTGCACGATATACAACTGTGAACACTTTAGCTCTTACAAATTATTTAAAAAAATACTAGTAGGAAAATGTGCAAAGGACATGACATGAATGAGTGATTTAAAAAACATATACATCTGCCCAAAAGATACTGGATTTGTATTTATAAAAGATGTTTAATCTTTAATATTCACAGAAATGTATACTAAATCATATTTATTGCCATGTCTCAGTTACTATTCAAAGCATTTTACTTGGACTAACTGATTTATTTCTCATGAAACAGGTGCCATCATTAACCCTACTTTACCAAAGATGAAAGGGGGACAGAGAAGTTAAATGACTTACCCAAGGTCATATAAGAAGTGGCTGAGTGAGAATTCAGTCCCCATCAGGCTAGCTCCAGAGTCACAGCCTCAACTACCACATTACAGTGACAAGACCACATGTCATCTGTCAGGTGAGGAAAGCAAAAAACACACAAGCCAGAGTTACTGATGATATGGAGAAACAGGCAATCCCATGCACTGCTGGTGTTAACATTCTTAAGTGTAGTTTGGCTCCATGAACCAACATTTTACCTGTGTGTATCCTTTAACTCAGTCATTCCATTTCTTGAAATTTATCCGAAGGAGATACATAGACAAGAATATAAAGATTACGTACCAAAGTATTTTCTAAAGAATGTATATAATATCACAAATATTACAAATAAAAACCTCAATGGGCATACCAAAAATCCAACAAATTCATTCAACAAATATTTATTGAGCACCACCTGTATACCTGGAGCTGGTACTAAGCTATAGGTATAGAAAAAGTAGATTAAAAAAAAAAAATCCCTATTTTCATGGAGCCTATATTCTAATGAAGGGTGTTAGGCAATAAACAAGAAAAAAAAGTAGTATAGCATGTTGGGCTAAACTCTATAAAGAAAAGTAAAGGAGAGAAGGGAGAAGGTAAAGGAAGGGGGATTGTTACAACTTGAAGAGCATTAGGGAAGGCTCTGCTGATTAGAGATGAGATAAACAGATTAAATACTAAGTAATATGCATTATGGTATATCCATATGTGGAAATATAATTCAGCCATTAATTCTATGTTTACTGACATGAAAAGAGGTCTATAACACACAATCCAACAAAAAAAGATTCTCACTATACACAAAAAATAGGTAACTATGTAAGGTAATGAATGTGTTAACCATATTGTGGTAATCATATCAAATCATCACACTGCACACCTTAAACATACACAATGTTATATATCAATTACATCTCAATGAAACTAGGGAAAAAAGGAGAAAAGGATTACAGAACAGTTTTAAAGAAGAAAAACAGTATTAAGGTATGGATCCATTCATGTGAAATTATTAATACATGTGGCAACATAGTTATGCTCTAAATGGGAAAGAAAACAACACAGAAAGAGGTTGATAATACAAGCAAGGGTCTAGGTTGAGTGACAGATAAGTGGTACAGGCAGCATATGTTTGTTCTCCCACCTACTCATTCACCCTCCTCTGCACACCTACGTTTTGATCCAGAAAGGATTATAAGGACAGCAGATCCACAGAGCCCCACAAGTTCATTATCTCTCCCCGTCCTCCTGCTCTTCCCAGAAGCCAGGACACTGTTAGTGTGAAAGGAATAAAAGCTTAAGATGAAGAAAAGCTGAGAGGTCATAACACGGATGGAGGGAAACCCCCAGAGATTCAGATTCCTCTACCTCAGCACACGGGAAACATCCCGGGAGGTGTATTTCCTCCCTGCAAATCTCTAGGATTTGAAGCAAGTCTATCTGATTTAGATTCTCTAGTCCCGCTCCTACTATACCCCAAATGCCTTGCAGGGCAGCCAAGAGCAAGACTGACTCATTCATAGGGCGCTGACAAGCCACAGCAGGCCAGAACACTGCCCCTGGCATACCAGTGCCCACATCTTCCTTGGAACAGAAAATGACACAGAGCTGAGCCCTTTTTGCCCCCTACTTATCCCTCCCTCCATGCCTGGACCCAACAAGCTACCCTGGCTATGCCGTGACACCCTAGAGATAAAGACTTCCCCACTGAGATTCTCAGGCCAGGTCTCCACCAAGAAAGCTGCCCGAGGTAACCAGCCATGCCAGTGTGATAGGAACATTTTCAACTGGGATGCAGTTTCGAGTATATCCATAGGTCCAGATATTTTGCTCTCAAATATGTGGAAGCAGAATATACTTCTGGTTTGAGCATAAAGCCACAAACAAGAAACAGGCAACTTCCTAAAGGTGGAATCCATGTTGCTATTCCCTATTTCTTTAGCCTGAGGGTAACCATGGAGGCACATGAATAGAAATAGGGGACCCAGGGAAAGATCTGACTATTTCAAAACATTTCTCAAACACTATCTGTCACCTCTTGGATACCTACTCTATGCGAGGCCCTATGTTAAGAGCTTTCATATACTTAAACCAAAAATGACAAATTACTTTTATCAAACATTCCTATTATATGCTACTAAATTTAGACACTTAAGGGACATACAGGTCCAACTACCCAGGTGACAGCTGAATATCCACACTTGAAATTAGTTTGAGGGTAAAAATTTGAGACTCTCCTCCAGGCTACAACACAGAAGAATCACTATATTACTACTATCAGGCCACAGCCTCAAGGCCCCATTCCAGCTTCTGCTCCCTCTCCTGGGGTTTCAGAAGGTAACATCACACACACACACACACAAATCTTAAACACATTTAGTCTGCAAGTGGAAGAAATTCTTCACTAGTGAAGAGTATAAGGTGAATCAGAGAAAAACCAAAGCAATCATCTCTTCAGCGGAAGAGTCTCTTTCTCTCTTTATCTACCTCTCTCTAGTCTTTCCTGAATATGCAGTTATTGAGCAGCTTCTATTATGCTTACCGCTAAAGGATATAATCATAAGACATGCCTCCTGCTTGCAAGAATTTACTCTATTTAGAAAGACAAAATCAACACACAAGAAACCTGTCATTGAAAAAGGCAACTCCAATGTATATGTAAAACTGAAGCAGACTGGCAGACACAGAAGACAAACTAGTGGTTACCAAAGAGGAGAGGGACAAATTAGGGGTTACAAACTACTATGCATAAAGTAGATAAGTAAAAAGGATACAGTGCATGGCACAAGGAATTACAGCCATTATAATAGCTATCTTAAAATGGAGTATAATTTGCAAAAATACTGAATCACTATGCTGTACACCTGACATTATATAATGTTGTAAACCAACTACACTTTAACAAAGAGGGGAGGAGCACTAAGATCTCCAGGGCAATAGTGGTGCAAGTAAACAAATGGAGGGGTAAATGATGTTAGACAAAAGGTACACATAGGTATCTTCAATTTCGAGCACAATCTCCTCTTTTTTTATCCTATTCTTAGTAGAAATGTGTCTCACTTCAAGAAAAATCTGAAATACAAAAATCCAAGATATAAAATTGGGAATCATTCACTAGAAAAAAGGATTTCTTTGCTGTAAAGTTTAAGACAGATAAGATAGTAAATTTTATGTGTTTTTATCACATTTTTTTAAAAAGGCAATGTATATAGGGGTTAAAAATTTCAGCAACACAGTAAGATTAAAAAACACAGAAACAAACCTCCAGAGGTAGTCTGTTTATAGCAAGTAGAGTCCTCTCCTTTTTTCATACAAATACCTAGCATGCCATAAACTCTTATCTTGCTAGATTTAGTTTTCTCTTAACAAGACCTCAGAGATTGCTCCATACCTCTGTATGTCTGTGTGTGCACGTGTGTGTGTGAGAAGGTGGGTATATCTTTCTAACTGCTACATAATATGGTGCCATCCACCATATCAACTAGTCCCTTATCAACATACAGTAAGGTATTTTTTATCATAATGTGTTACAAGGCTTTGCACACCAGTTTTTGCACATTTTCCCCCTCAACAACAATGTTCAGATTTCACCCTTCATAATACTTCCAAGAAACTGTGCTGTGTGCTGTCGCTTCAGTCATGTCCAACACTGTACGACGCTAGGGACTGTAGCCCGCCAGGCTCCTCTGTCCACAGGATTCTCTGGGCAAGAATACTGCGAGTGGCTTGCCACTCCCTCCTCCAGGGGATCTTTCCAACCCAGGGATTGAACCCACATCTCTTATGTCTCCTGCATTGGCAATCAGGTTCTTTACTACTAGTGCCACCTGGGAAACCCAACTATGAATGATAACTGACATTTGCTTTAGTTTGAATTTAACAGTGCTTCACTTAGGCTCATCTCTACTAGGTTGTATGTTATGGTTGTCACAAGGAATCACCAAAGATATGACTGATGAACAAATGGAATACACACACCATCCTCTGAATAATTTGTTCATCCTTCATTCTATCACCTATCTTTACAAATGGTCTGTCAATGATACAGCAGTCCTTCCTTATCCGTGTGGGATACATTCCAAATCTTGGAACCATGGACAGTACCGAACCCTACATAGACTGTTTTTTCCTATGGCATGCACAGCGTAGGTATGCTGAACTAAAGGGTGATTCACATCCTGGACAGGAAGGAGAAGGATGGCACAAGATTTCATCACATTACTCAGAACAACATGCAACTAAAAACTTATGAATTGTTTATTCCTGGAATTTTCCATTTAATATTTTCAGACTTGAAGTAACTGAAACTGCAAAAAGCAAAACCTCTGATAAGGGGAAACTACTTCTACCCTTTACTGTGTTTAATGATCAGAAAATTAAAAATATACATACATACATACACACACACACTCATTACTTAAGTAATTTTTTCTGAAAACACCTCCTTTGGGACTTCCCTGGTGGTCCAATGGGTAAGACTCCGAGCTCCCAATGCAGGAGGTCCAGGTTCGGCACCTGACCAGGGAACGAGATCCCACACACTGTAACAAAAAAAACTCCCATATGCCACAACGAATATGGAAGATCCTGAGGCTGCAACTAAGACCCAGCACAGCCAAATAAATAAATAAAAGTATTTAAAAAATAAAAATAAATAAAAAATTAAAATAAAAAAATAAAAACACCTCCTTCACTTCAGGGTCTCTGAGTCTGCTATTTGGTGTCTTTTAGAGAAAGCACAGTGAGACAGAATGACTGAGGGCTCTACAGACTCACAGGGTTTGAATCTCGGTTATTCCAAATTAATCCACTTCTCAGAGCCTCTAGCTTGTCATCTGTAGACCAAGGGCAATGCCATGTATCTCCCACATAAGGAAAATCATACAGGGTGAAAAATCCATTCAAGAGGACCAAAGTACTTTCTCTATTGAATTAGAACTGCCTGGGGAAGTCCAGGAATTGCTCAGAGAAGCAGTAAACAACAAGAAGCAATGATCAGTCAATGAGAGAAAGGGTGCCTCTGGCAGAGGTAATAACACACATGCCAAGGGTAAGAACTGTGCAGAGCCACAAAGTACCAATGCAGGTACTAATAAGAAGGTGAAAGGCAATTTAGTCAACAAGTCCTTATAGAGTACCTCTACACACTATGCACTGAAGACAGAATCATGAGCAAGAAGGTCCTTGCCCTCATGGAGCTTACAGTGTAGTAAGAAAGAAAGAAAAACGAGTAAAAAGCAATAAGTGGTCCAGTGGAAGCAAACAGGGTGCAATAATGATGTTGTGTTGCTTTACACAGAGAGGCCAAAAAAGACCTCCAAAATGAGATAATGCTCAACTGAAACTTAAAGGCAAAGGATAATGAGGTGAAGAACAGGGTAAACAGTTTTCTAGGCAAAGGCCCTGAAGACAGAGAACTGAAAGCAGGTGATGATGCATGCAGGAGGTAAGGGGAAGAAGGGCTTGAAATGAGACTTGAAATACAGGGAGGGACCAGATCTTACTAGGCCTTGTAGGCCACAATTTGAGTCAAAATGCAAGACTTTATTCCAACCTGAGACATCTGGACTTGACTGTATAGGTAACACGAATGCAACAAGGGATTTTAAAAGGAGAGACAAGGCTGGGTTGTTTTATAGGAGGACAGTAGAAGCTTTTCAGAGGATGGCTGCAAGAGGGAGTGACAACAGCTTGGAGACCAAAAGACAGCCTACATTAGGGCACGGTCACTGTGTACAGAGAAAGAAGCATCCCAGAGGCAAATCTGAAGTGCAGTTGGCAGCCTTCAAACTCTATGTTCCATCCTGCTTTCTCAGTCCAAAGCCTAAGTCCCCAGTATATTCCAGAGCTACTGACCTGCAGTCTACCGGGTCATTAAGGCCCTTTTACCAGGTAGAGTCTGCCTCACTGGGAATGTGTGCCTACCACCAGCAATGAGAAGATGAGGTACACAGAGACAGTTATCCACTGTCCCCACTGGATGACAGGTGACAGTCTAAGGTTCCTGGGACCTCAGGATCCAAGTAAAGAGTTCAAATCCTTTTCTTTCCCCTTTAGGGAAGGGGTAAGGGGAAGGTGGTCAAAAGAGTCCTCTAAGTCAGAGTTTCTCCAAATATGGTCTGTAGATGATGAATGGTGTCAGAGTCACCTACAAGGCCAATCAAAATGCAGATTCCTGGTTACCACCCATACCAATTTAATCAGGATAGCAGGAGTAAAGACCAGGAATTTGCCTTTTTTATTTTATACTGGAGTATAGCCAGCTGATTAACAATGTTGTGACAGTTCCGGGCGCACAAGAGAGTGACTCAGCCGTACATATCCATGTGTCCATTCTCCCAGGAATCAGCATTTTAAGTAAGTATCCAACTCCTCAACACTTGCCTCCATGGATAATTCTGATATATTAAAGACTCAAAACCATAGCTCTAGGAATAGGGCTAATGGAGGAAAGCTGACTGGCAATGTCAAAACCAAGGGACTGCATACAGCCAACACTCGAGCTGGGCAGGAAATAAAGTAAAAAAGGAGTCAGAAGGGCTTATGAAATTTGAAGGCCCCCAAAGTGGTGTTGGAGAAGACTCTTAAGAATCCCTTGGACTGCAAGGAGATCCAACCAGTCCATCCTAAAGGAGATCAGTCCTGGGTGTTCATTGGAAGGACTAATGCTGAAGCTGAAACTCCAATACTTGGGCCACCTCATGCGAAAAGTTGACTCATTGGAAAAGACCCTGATGCTGGGAGGTATTGGGGGCAGGAGGAGAAGGGGACGACAGAGGATGAGATGGCTGGATGGCATCGCCAACTCGATGGACCTGAGTTTGAGTAAACTCCGGGAGTTTGTGACGGACAGGGAGACATGGCGTGCTGCGATTCATGGCGTCGCAGAGTCGGACACGACTGAGCGAGTGAACTGAACTGAACTGAAAGCAGAAAATAGAAGGCAGGACATCAGAGCATGGGGATTAGAAAGCAGAGGAGTCAAAGACAGGTAGCACTCTTGGGGCAATCACTGACGATGGCCATGATCTCCAGCTGCCTTAGGCTGGGTTTTCCCAGGAAGCACTAGGAGGGGAGTGCAGAGGATTCATCTCACACAGACCAGCTGCCTGGGCCTTGGATGTATGTGCATACAATCACTCCATTCAACCATCATAAAGGGGACAACACCCCTAATCAGTAAGTACTGTTTCTATCCCAGTGATTCCCCTTCAGCATCCACCACGATGCCAGCTATTGGTCAGGCTGTAGAAGAGCATCAGGCTACACAGAAAAACAAACAGAACACCTCTAAAGGGTAATGACTAGCCCTACTCACCAAGATTCCTTACTTGGCACATCAGAGCCCTCTAACATTGCCATAAACTCTAGGACAAATCCAGGTAAGAAACTTTGAAGCCCACTGCCTTCAACCTTCAGATCTTACCATCCATGCACACCCAGCCAGCCTTTCACTACTCTTTACTAGGCCTCACCAAGAGAGTCCCACCCTATATTCTACACTCCCATGTCCCTCCTCAAACTTCAGAGAGAAATTCCACAGATTCAGGTTAGGCAGGAAGTCCTGAACTCCTATGCTTAACTTGAAGGGAGGAGGTAGCCTGAAGGAGTGCTCACCATACCTGAAGGGAGTACCCTCAGCCTACCAGAAGGGAGCACTGAGATTGCTAAAGTCTTCTGTACAGGAAACTTATTAAAAATATGAGCGAGTTGAGCCTAATACATTTAAAAGGAGGGAAGGTAAGCTCCTGGGAGCAGAAATTAAAGCAGGGGCAGGGTGAGATAAGATAGGATTTCTGGGGATTTGACTTTATTTTTTTTTTTTATATTCTTTTTTTGATATGAATCAGCCATATAGTATATAAAACACAAAGCAATACAAAATTTAGTTCAAACTTTTATGTGTTAACTACCTGATCCTTCCTATAATCCAACAGCTGGTTTTACACTAAAGAAGTAACAATGCTAGAAGATAATTTTAGTAATCCCAAAGATTATTTATGGCTTTAATCCTGAACTGCTTGCCCTGTCCCTTCTTACACTCCACCCATGATCCAGATTCTCTAAGTTTTTCACCTAATGATTCAGCTTTCAACTTCATCCTTGCCTCATCTTATTATCCCTAAAGCCTTTTGCTTCCTTCCTTGCTTGCTTAGGACTGCACTCCACTCTCAGCTATTCTGCCATCAAACATTCAAATAATCCACCTATTCAGATCCTCAACCTTGATCCTAGGTACTCATGCCCCCTTCATGGCCAAGTCCCCTTGGCCATGGCCAAGGATCGATAGGAGATACCCAAGCAGTGGCAGGGCATTTAAGGAAGCATGTTCTAGGCAGATTAAACAGCCTATGTAATGTCCCTACAGCAACAAAGTGTACTTTTCTTTCCCCTTTAGGGAAGGGGATGAGCTGGGGAGGTCAAGGTAGAGAGTACACTATGGCAGATGATGCTGGAGAGACCAAGGACGGTCTTGAAGACGTATGAAGACATATGAAGCTGTTTTATCATTCTCTTAACAAGTATTCACTGAGTGCTTACAATGTGCCAGGCACTGTCCTGTTTTACTGCTGTAAATAAAACAGACAATATCCCTATTCTCAGAGAACTGACATTCCAATTGGTGGCAACTATAAACAAATATGTGACTAAACTAGAAAAATATCACTTATTAGCAAGTGCTATGTAAAGAAATAAATAGGTGATGTGCTGGAATGTACGTATATAAGTGACTATTTCATAATCATTAGGAGGTCAGGGGAAAGCCTCTCTGAGGAAATGACATTTAGAAGTAGGTATCCAGGGACTTCCAGGTGGTCCAGTGGTTAACACTCTGCACTTTCAGTGCAGGGGTGCAGGTTCAATACCTAGTTGAGGAACTAAGATCCCATATGCCACATGGCACAGTCAAAAAATTTTTTAAATAATAAAAAAATAAAAGTATGTGTATCTAAATAAAAAGGAATGAGCCATTCAAAAATCAAGGGAAAAAGCATTCTAAGTGTGGTAACAGTACATACATGCAGAGGAGTTAGATCATGATCATTCTTACATTTTATAAAGATCACTCTGGCTGCAGTGTGGAGAATGGAATGGAGGTAGAGGAGAATAAAATCAAGACTGGAGACAGAAATGAAAGTGGATACATTAAGAGGAAGAAGCAGCGGACAGTAACAATGATGATAACAGCTAATACTCACACAACACATTCTAGGTGCCTATCCACTGTTCTAAGCATTTTACATACATTAATTCATATAAATCCTCACAAATACTATATTTTATAAATTAGAAAACTAAAGTACAGGGCAGCGGCAAGGATGAAGAAAGCAACTGGATCCAAGAAATACTGGGGAGGACAAGTCCTACGACAGGCTGGCTGTCAGCTATGGGAAGGGGAGGGAGGACCTAGAATGACTACTAGGCTTTGGGCCCAGCAACTGCATGGGTGGTGGTGCTATTTACCATGTGACAGGACATTGGAGGAGGAGCAAGAGGGGAAGAGCAGGAGCTGCATTCTGCCGAGTCTTCAAAACGTCCCAGTGAAGTTGTCCGTGTGAACAATTGGATAGTCTGGTCTGGAGAGAGATCTGGGCATCATCCATGTGCAGATGGTAACTGAAATGGTCAGAGAGGCTGAGACCACCTAGGGGGTATAGGAAGAAAAGGAAAAAAAGGGCCTAGAAACAGAATGCTGACTTTTAAACCACAAAAAGTTCAATAAAAAATAAAAAAATAAAAAATTTTAAACTACATAAGAAAAAAGAAAAACCCAAAAAAGTTTTAAAAAGCACAAAAAGAATTACTGACAAGAGAAAATTAGAAATACCTTAATGTCCCTCAATAGGAAAAAAGGTAAATAAAACATAATACATCTAGTCTATGAAATACTATACGGCAGCCAAAAAGAATGAGACCTATCTTCATGTACCAATATGGAATACTGTCAAGGCACATTACTGAATCAAAGAAATACATGAATGATACATAAAATGTGACCCCATTTGTGTAAGTAAATAAGACACAAAAATAGCACTTTAAATTTTTTCTGGGTTCATACATATGTATGAAAACACAAAGTCTGGGAGGTACATTCTAAACTTAACAGGTTGCCTCTGGGAATATAGAAATAATTGAAATAGGGGAGCAGGAGTATTTAAAATACCTATAATGTTTTGAAATTAACAGTTTTCAATATATTCATATTTTAATTCACAAAAGAAAAAGGTGCTCCAAAACTGGAAATTCATACTTCTGTAAATCGTGGAAGATTTTAAATGTGGTATTATTTTGACAATGTTTTAAATTTTAGTCACATTTTATTCTGATGAGAATTTTTTTTTTTTTTAAAGGAAAGAAAGTGAAGTCGCTCAGTTGTGTCTGACTCTTTGCGACCCCATGGACTATAGCCTACCAGGCTCCTCTGTCCATGGGATTTTCCAGGCACGGGTACTGGAGTGGGTTGCCATTTCCTTCTCCATCTGATGAGAATTTTTATCAAGATGTTGAGTTTTTGTTTTTTGAAACTAGTCTGTCATAACATATAGTACGTAATCATAGTATTTATTTTCTAACACTACTCTGAATGTGTAGACTTAAATTTACTGCTAAGAGAACAATTATTTATAAAATAATATTAAATCCAGTATTAGCTGTCTATTTCAGACACTACTTACAGAGATCTTTGTTACATTTTTTAAAGAATCACCCTCACTGTTGAAAGTAAATGTACTCTTTGTTTTGGTGCAGCTATTAGTGTTCTAATAAGCATGAAGTTATAAGGTGGTGGCAGCAGGAGGATAATTTTGATTCCACTGGGTAACTTAGGTTTTCATAAACTTATTGGGAAAATAGTTTTCCTTGTGCTGGTGAAGTTTCTTTTTGCTATAGTATCTTTCTAAAAGAAAAGTGTGAAGGAGAAATTGAGTCTGTACCTTTCCTCAAATGACCAGCATTGTATTCATGAATACTGTGTATCTTCCAATGAACAGTGTGGAAGCTGTTCATTTTCCAATCTCAAGTAAAAATACTTTCAAAAACTTTTTTAAAAATCTACACGTTTTGATTTTTTTAGACTATATTATTATATTGTCTATAAAAGTAAAGATCAATTTTTCAAAAAATAATGGGAATTCCTGTACCTTCTTCTCAATTTTGCTATGAACCTAAAACTGATCTAAAAAAAATAACACAGTTTTGAAATGCTGGAAAAGAGGAAGCCTACAAAGGACATCCTTTACTTCAAATACTAAACTTTCTGTTTCTTCCACCCTCGACTGGCCTTGATGTTTAAATCTTCCCGGCTTGCCATCTCTCCATGTCTTGAGAAGTTAACACCAAGCCCCGTAATTCCATGCTCTAGCCTGAATCCTTGGCCCCAGACCAAGTCTGGCCACAGATCCCCTAGACTGGGCCAGAACCCCTGGAGGAGGGTGAAACGCCTAAGTTCTAAACAAATATGAGAGAATGAGTGTGAAGATGCCAGCTTCAAAGACAGGGATCGGGTGGCCGTGCCGGCCAGCAACAATCTCAAAACAGAAAAGGTACCTGAAGATCTGGAAGCAGCTCTGCAGTGCTGGGGGATGAGACTGGGGGACAGTAAGACAAAATCAGGGGATGCTGATTTTGCTGGTGTGGGATAAGCTGAAGAGATCGTCAGTTCCACTCATGAAGGTACCAAGCGAAGTGCGACAATATGATGGAAACCACATTCACAGCAAAAGGAAGAGGGGAAGCTGCATTCTATGAAGGGGCTGGGGCATGGTGAAAGGTTGTCTAGGCATATCTAGAGGAGTCACTGCAGATCAAAGCAGCAATTCCAGGAGGCACAGCGTGAAAGTTCAGAAAATTTCTGGAACAGCAGAAAGAGACCAGGGACTTGGCTCCTTCCTGAAAAGAAAGACGGTTCTACAAATGAGGAGTAAGGACACTGAAATAAAGCCTTTCCTTCTTCAATAAACCACAGGCAGAGAAATCATGATAGATCTCTGGTGATTGTGCTCTTAACTTCCTAAGGATGAAATACGATGTATTTGGTCTACATGTTTTCCTGGCTACCCAAAGAGATGACACTGCCTAGGTCTTACCCAATAGCTGACTCACCATCAATTAGTCTCTATCACAGCCTGCTGTGCCTCACGCATCACATAGTCACATACCGGACAGCTCTGAAAAGAAAACAATCTGGTGTGAGCTGTCAAAGTCCTCTCGGTACCTGACCTCACCCTCTGGGGTAGGTTTCATTTCAAAACTGAAAGGGACTGAAGGGCTGGGGAAATCCAAAGATCAACAGAGTCCAAGAACAGGTGGTTCCCAGCAGAAAAGGGTACCATGCTGGAATTCAAAACAGAAACCAGGCCACTGATAAGGCAGTTTATAATGTCTGTCTCCAAGCCTTCAGATGTCATTTATACATTTTCCAATATTTACAACAGAGAATGACCATGATAATCCTACTTCTGACAACTAAACAGATAATTCTCCAAGTATTCAGAAAATTTCTTGGCTTTATTAAATTTTAGAGCTTTGGGGTATCTCCAACAGCTGGGGTATTGGGGGGATTTCTGAATTCTGCAGTCATTCACATGGGCCACATTTTAACAGTAAAGAATTCTATCACCTCCTCTTCCTTCTTCATCTCCTCATGAACCCTTGGAAAAACTCGTCCCACTAAAAAATCACCAATCAGTTCATGATGGCTCTCTCACTACAGCAATATTCAATACAATGAAAGTGTACCTCATTGAAAGAGTCAGTTTATTTTCTTGAGGTTCATTTTAACTACCTGAATGACCCTTAGGTAAGTCACTTAACCTTTCTGGGCTCAGTTTCTTCATCTACAAAGTAAGCGGGTTGGAAACAGACACAAGGAAAGCAATAAAACTTCCCTTAACTGAGAAAAAACAGTTTTTTAAGTCTAAAAGGTTCATCAAGTAGCAAGCAGAGTTTCTTTTTTTAAATATCATATCTAACTCTATTATGATAAAACACTAAGCATAAAGAAAAAACTTAAACTTTCAAAGAGAAATGGCTATTACTTACAAAGGGAAAAGGATCCTATTGACACTGGACTTTTAATCTCAATCACTAGAAATTAGACAATAGAAAGCTGTATACTTTGTAGTGTGTGTGCTCGGTTACTCAGTCTTATCCAACCCTTTGCGACCCCATGGCCTGTAGCCCACCATGCTCCTTTGCACGTGGAATTTTCCAGGCAAGAATACTGTAGTGGCTTGCCACTTCCTACTCCAGAACATATTCCTGACCCAAAAGTTGAACCCATGTCTCTTGCATTGGCAGGCAGATTCCTTACCACTGCACCATCTGGGAAGCCACACTTCGTAGAGACTAGGACTAGTATTCAAGAATCTTAAACCTAGCTAACACCATTCACACATGAAGATACAAGATACACACACACACAAAGTAAATACATAAATGGACCTTGAAAATAGCATCTAGGCCCCTTTTCTTAAAAAAAAAAAAAAATCGCTCGAAGTGTCCTAGTCAAATTAATATTTAAGGAACTTCTTCCCTGGTGGTCCAGTGGTTAAGACTCCGTGCTTCCACTGCAGGGGGCACAGATTTGATCCCTGATATAGGAATGCTGTTCAGCGCAGCCGCCCTCCTCCCTAACTAATATTTAAAATTGAATCAAAGCTGAGAAAAACAAAGAATATGTGAGACATGTTTCTCCTCCCCCCAAGCAAAACCATTTAGTGAAATTTACTAGGTGACTTCTTTCTGATGGTGTTTCCAAGTACAAACAGAAACTGTCCTATACACAACCCTCCCTGACAGTCGGGTCTGCGAGTTGCTCATCACCTAGTGGCCTGACGAAGTAAATGCAGTTTCATCAAGTGCCCGGATAAACTTCCCGACATTTTGTGATCTCTGGCAGTATATACGGGAGCCACAGCCTGATGGCCTAGAGATTCTGAGCAGAGAACTGCAAACCTGCCAGACTCACAGCGAATTGAATAGATTCAGTTCACTATCCATTCGTGCTCCAAGAATGTGGGAACGGCCCACATTTTGTGCTAACTAATCATAAGAAGTGCAAGGCTGCACTTGCAAACAGTGACAGAGGCAGATTGCTTTTGTGCTGACCAATCTGAACTGAAAGCAAGCTTAGATGCTATGAGAAAACTGCAAATATTCCTTATAAATAGGAAGAGTGTCTTCAAATATTCTCACAATTGGATATGGAAGATACAGGCTATAACTGATGAGAACACATAGCAATTAGATTTCAATTCAAAACAAGAAATAATTTTCTACCAAAAAGAGCTATTCAACAATATAATGGAGGAAACCACAAACAAAATGAAAAGATAATCTATAGAATAGGAGAAAATATTTGCAAATAACACACTCGACAAGGGCTTTATTGGCAAAATACACAAACAGCTCACACAACTCAATGACAAAAAAACAAACCACCCAATCAAAAAATGGGCAGACCTAAACAGACATTTGTCCAAAGAAAACATACAGATGGCCAATAGGCATATGAAAAGATGTTCAACACTGCTAATTATTAGAGAAATACTCTTTGCAACCCCATGAACTATACAGTCCACGGAATTCTCCAGGCCAGAATACTGGAGTGAGTAGCCTTTCCCTTCTCCAGGGGATCTTCCCAACCCAGGGATCAAACCCAGGTCTCCCACATTGCAGGCGGATTCTTTACAAACTGAGCCACAAGGGAAGCCCAATTATTAGAGAAATACAAATCAAAACAACAATGAAGGGACTTCCCTGGTGGTCCAGTGGTTAAGAATCTGCCTTGCTATGCAGGGGACACCAACCAGTTCAATCCCTGGTCAGAGAACTAAGATCCCACATGCCCCAGAGAAACTAAGCCTGTGTGCTGCAACTAGAAAGCCTGTGAGCCACAGCTACTGAGCCCACACACCACAACTAGAAGAGTCCACACACCGCACCAAACGATCTCACATGACACAGCAAAGATCATGTATGCCCCAACTAAGACCCAGTGCGGCCAAAGAAATCAATACTTTTACTTAAAAACTACGATGAAGAATTACCTCACATGGGTCAAAATGTGCCATCACTAAAAAGGTCTACAAATAACAAATGCTGGAGAGAGTATGAAGAAAAGGGAAACTTCCTACACTGTGACTGGGAATGTAAATTGGTGCAGCCACAATAGAAAACAATTGGAGGTTCCTTAAAAAACTACAGAGTTGCCGTATTATTCAGCAATCCTACTCTTGGGCATATATTCAGAGAAAACTCTAATTCAAAAATATACAGGCAACTGAGTTCCAGCTGAAGTGGAATGAGGTTAAGTAAGAAGGTCTCTCTCTATACCATGGCTCAAAGCAGACAGCCTGCAAATTCACTTGTGGTAAAGCACCAAGGAAGCAACTGGCCACAAAGCCTCTCACAAAGAGTACGCCCTCCATTGCAAGGGTGAAGAAATCTCATCATTACAGGCCTGGTATTGCAGCACTCCATGAAATTAGAATTATCAGAAGTCCACTGAACTCCTGATTCACAAACTTTCCTTCCAGTGTGGGAAGTTGCTCAGGACTTCAAAACAGATCTGCACTTCTAGAGTGCAGCTAGTGGTCCTTTGAAAGAAGCAAGTGAAATCTACCTGTGGTTGGCTGTTTTGAAGACACCAACCTGTGTGTTATCCATGCCAAACATGCAACAATTATGCCAATTGACATCCAGCTAGCACGCCACATACATGGAAAACATGCTTAAGCATCCACTCTGATGGGAAATATTTCATTCTTTAAAAATATTTTTTCCTCTTCTTCCTACTATTGGTAGTTCTGAACATTAGATTTTTTTCCTCCATGGGGTCAAAAAGTACCTAAGTATATGTTTGCAAGTGGAAAAATAGAGTACAGAAATCAGGTATTGGCAGTTTTTCCATTTTCATTTCTGTGTGAATTTTTAATACAAATGCAGGGACATAAAGGCATTAATGCAAGTCAAAATGTTTCAGTGAACAAGTTTCAGCAGTTCAACTTTATAACAATTATAAATAGACGTGTTAAATTTCTCTGGACAATGAAAAAAAAAAGATACAGGCACCTCAATGTTCACAGCAGTACTATTCACAGTAGCCAAGACACGGAAACAACCTAAATGCCCATCAATAGACAAATATATGTAAGTAATATATATACAGTGAAATATTACTCAAGTCATTAAAAAACAATGAAATAATGCCATTTGCAGCAACATGGATGGACCTAGAGACTATCGTACTAAGTGAAGTCAGAAAGAAAAACACAAATACCACATGATATCACTTAACATGTGGAATATAAAATATGATACCAATGAATTTATTAACAAAACAGACTCACACACATAGAAAACAAACTTATAGTTACCAAAAGAGAAAACAGGTAGAGGAAGGATAAATAAAGAGTTTGGGACTAGCAGATAGAAACAACTATATATAAAACAGATTAACAATGTGGTCCTACTGTATAGCACAGGACATACTCAACATCCTGTAATAACTATAATGGAAAAGAAAAAAAATACATATATAATTAGATTCCTTGAGAAGTGATGAGCTTCCCAGCAACATAACTATTCAAAAATAATTTAAATGATCACATCTGTCAGGGGACTATAGAAAGCAATCCTGTAACTGAACGGCAGACTGGAGATAAGGAGACTGACTATATTACCTCAAAGGCCCTTTCCAATGCCAAGAGTCTATCATTCTAAATAAAGCAAACAAATAAAACAAAAACCACTAATAAGCAACTAAACAATTTTTCCTTTGCTTTTTTTTCAAGCTCCAACCAAGAAGCCAGTACAATTTTGTGGATGTGGTACCACTTTTCACTTAAGTAAAAGTGGACAAATTATTTAACTCTATTTGCTTCACTCTTAATGTCTATAAATTTAGAACCCAAATAATAGTACCCATCTCACACGATTACTAAGAAGATTAAATAATCTGATACTTTATAAAGTACTTAAAACAATGCCTAACATAGAAACTGTATAAAACTAGCAGCTAGCTGTGGGGAATGGGGGTGGAGGGGTGGAAAGTGAAACCTAAATGTGCTGCTTGTTTTAGTTATCTGTTCCCCACTCTCAACCAAAGAATTCCTGGTTGTCGCTGGCCAGAGGCTAGGTTCCCTTGGCAACCAGCCTCAAAAAAAGAGCTCCGATCTACCTTCCTCAGAAAGGCAGCTCATTCTTTGCCCTGAAATCTAGCATCTCCATTTGCACAAAGCAAACTCCCTCAAAGCTCACAAACACCACTGTGCCAAATCAAGGAGCTGAGCAAGTGTTACCCTCCTCACTTCATACGCCCAGGCACAGAACATCAGAGCTAGAAGGACTATCTCAGAGACCCTCCAGAGAGACTCCTTTGTTTAATAAATAGGACAACAAGCTGAGAAAAGTAAAGTTCTAGGTGTGGCAAGCTGATGACAGAGTCAAGACAAGATCCCAGGTCTCTTTATTCTTAGCCTAGTAGTTAAAATTGCCCCATTTTTCAGTAGGACTGGCCCTTCTAAGTCCCACACTGCTGACCCACACTACGTACTTTATTTATTTTTTTTTTTTTTTAGTTCTACCACTTTATTGCTACCAACCCATTTCCCTCCACCCTTGTGCACACATGCTCAGTCATGTAATCCCATGGACTTCAGCCCGCTAGACTCCTCTGTCCATGGACTTTTCCAGGCAAGAATACTGGAGTGGGTTGCCATTTCCTTCTCCAACTACGTACTTTAAACGGGTAAAAGAGGAATAGAAGCAGTAGACTGTAGAGGCTGCGAGCAGGGGCTCCGGGACCAGACTGCTTATTCAAATCCCAGCTCTACCACTCACTGTGTGACTTTAAGCAAGTTTCCTATCTCTCTGTTTCTATAAAATACGGATAAGGGTTACAGGAAAGATTGGATAAGGCTTATTTTAACGGTAACAATCCACCTGCCAATGAAGGGGACACAGGTTCAATTCCTGGTAAAGAAAGATCACACATGCCAAGGAGCAACTAAGCCTGAGAGCCACAACTACTAAAGCCCGCACGCCTAGCCCCTGTGCTCCGAAACAAGAGAAGCCACCACAATGAGAAGCCCTCACACCCTAACAAAGAATAGCCCCTGCTTGCTGCAGCTACAGAAGGCCTACACAAAGCAACAAAGATGTAGCACAGCCAAAAATAAATATTATTTTTAAAAGTTTTCTATTTTTAAAAATGAAAACAATATAATGAAGCCTTTGTTTTTAAAAATAAAATCTCCACTACTCTCATTAGAAAAGAAACATATGCTTATTAAGTTTTTCAAAATAAAGCACAGATATACAGTATCTACTTTTAAAAACAGTTGTTCTCTACATCCTTCCCCTTTCCACTTTCCTGTCCTCAAAACTAGTATATTATTTAGTCACTTAATCCTCACAAGAAGATTAGTGTCATTTATCATTATCTCCATTTGACAGGCACAGAAACTGAGGTTCAGAGACGTTCACAACCATATAGCTAGTGTCTGGCCAAGGACTCTGGAAAAGAATTTTCAGACATGCAGGAAGGTAAAGATAGTAAACTCCTTCTCTAATCCTGAGAGGAAGCAGTTACAATAAAAGGTTCCTAGAAGGGACCTAAAAAGAACCAAGTCTGATTAATATGATTTTTAAGAAACTCTTGCTCTAACAAGGCAAGATCAAAGAGACGTTGTAACCCCAAAAGGCAGTCATGCAGTGAGGTATAATCAATCGTACCCTCCCCCAAACAGTGCAAATTATTGATAAGCCTAACAAAGCAGGCTCTGAAGATAACCATATCACTGCACACCCATTCTTACCACCCCGATTCCAAAATGATGTATCATTTTATCCCACTAGAAAGCACAGTTCAAAATAAGTATTTTTTAGAGTGAGCAATTTGAGGCAGGAACAATGTCTTGTTCATACAGATCTTACCCTCATTATCTAGTACACAACCTTCTACTAATATTTATTCAATACATTTCTGTTTAAAAATGAATAAATTTATTCATTCAACTGCTATGTGCTAGGTACTATTCTAGAAAGTGGGAATACAGCAAAGAACAAAAAAAGTGGGTGAAATTTACATTCTAATCATGGGTGGCAAATATTAAACTATAGAAGAGAGTTCCTGAAACAGTGCCTGACACACAGTAGGGAGCATTCAAAATATCTAAATAATGAATGCATGGACAGTATATCAAACAGAAGTAAGTTCTAAGGAAGAAAACAAAGCAGGAAGGGAAACAAGAAAGGCAGAGGGTAGAGATGGTTTTTATTCTAAATAACATGGCCAAGGAAAGCTACACAGATTAGGTGACAGTTGAGCAGAAACCTGAAGGAGGCAAGGGAGGAGGCCACATGACATCTGGAAGAAGTGTTCCAGAAAAAAAAACTACTATGGTCCCAAGGCTTGGCATGTTGGAGCAACTGCAGAGAGACCCGTGTGGCCAGAGCAGAAGGGGAAAGTGATAGAAGACGAAGTCAGAGCAGCTGGGAGAGGTGATACTGAAGATCCCATGCGGCCCTGTAGATCACTTTAAGGACTTCAGTGTTTATTCTGGGTGGGACTCAGTGGACAGTATTCAGCAGAGTGGCATGATTTGATATACACTTTAACAAAGTTACTCTGGTCACTGTTAAGATTAGACTGGGGGACCAAGGGCAAAAGGAGGAAGACTATATTCCAATAGAAACAAGGAAGGGGGTGAGAAGTGTTCAAACTCTGGATATATTTTAAGGTAAAGCTCACAGGACCTGCTGGTGGATTGGATGCTCAAAGAAAGAGAAAAAACAGAGTCAAGAGGGACTTCCCTCGTGGTCCAGTAGTGAAGACACCATGCTTCCACTGCAGGGGTATGGGTTCAATCCCGGGTTGGGGAACTAAGATCCTGAATGCCATGTGACACAGCTCCCCAAAAAAAGGGGGGAAAAAAGAGTAGAGTCAAGGAAGAGTCCTCTATAAAACTGAAACTGAGGTGGGGAGAAACTGCCATAGGTACAGGTTTGAGAGGAGAAGTTCCAGGGTTAATGTTTTGAATATGTTAAGTTCAAGAAGCTATTATCCTGTAGGCAGCTGACATTAGACTCTTTGAGTTCACAGGAAGACATTCAAGCTAGTAATAAATACTTTATAATTCTTAAGGTATAAATGGTATTTAAATTCCTAAAAGAAAGAACCTAGGAAATGAGTATACACAGAGAAGGGATCCAAGGAGTGATCTGAGTACTCCATCACTGGAGGCTGAGGAGATGAGAAAGAAATCAGCCAAAAAGTGTGTGTGTGGGGGGGGGGGGGGGGGGGGGGGTGGTGTTGCTCAGGAATGTGAGAAGAAGGGGCTAGAGAGGTAGAAAGAGAACCAAGGGAGTGGCATCCTAAAAGCAAAATGAAACTAGTGAGGAAGGAGTGTCAAATACTACCGAGAGATTAAGATAACTGAGAAATGACCACAAACATACATACTATATTCTAAGCATTCTTCTCTAAACCACACATATAGTGATATAGTGAAGTCGCTCAGTCGACTCTTTGCAACCCCATGGATGGTAGCCTACCAGGCTCCATGGTCCATGGGATTTTCCAGGCAAGAATACTGAAGAGGGCTGACATTTCCTTCTCCAGGGGATCTTCCCAACCCAGGGATCGAACCCGGGTCTCCTGCATTGCAGACAGACGCTTTACCATCTGAGCCACTAGGGAAGCCCAAACCACACATAACACGTTTTTTTTCTTTTTTTTTTTTTTTTCTCTTTTAATCTATGTTAAATCCCAGTATTGCCCAATGGATTCACATAAGGTTTCTATTTAATGCAGCTTTATTCACATCTCAAAAAACAAAATCAATGCTCTTAGTATGGACGCTACACACTTTACACAGTGAATAATGGTGAACAAATGTTTTATCTGGTGGAAGTAACTGTCTCTCTGAAACAATGTCATTAACCAAGTCTTGCTTGTGCTCAGTAGGTGTTATCAGAGAAATGAGCTACTTAAACTTCTTTTGTTCTGCTGTAAGTAGCAATTATTCCTGAATTCGTTTCTCTACTTTCTAACCAAACATCCTAAGCAGCTAAACAAAGACCCCCCTTTAAAAACAAAAGGAAAAAAACCAAAAAACAAAGAAAGGGAACAAAAAAACAACAAAAGTTGGATGAGAAAGGGATATGTTGTCCATTGTAGCCGCTTTCTTTTATTGTATCAAGGGTTAATCATTATTTGCTAATTCAAAAGCTCTGCTTTACCTACATTTTGCCCTTAAAATCTCTAGATAGGAAATGTGATTTCTAGTGTCTTCATCTTCAAAGAGAATTATTGCTACAAAATAAGAATTTTTAACTGTGCTCTAGTGAACATAGGCAAGTCTCAATATCTACATTTCTGAAACAGCAGAACAATAACCACCACAAAGTGAATCATGCAAATATCTTTCATGTCTCCGTGAAATGGTTACAACTTCTGAATGGACTGAGCTCCATGCCTTTGGGCTCTTGCTCCCTCTGCCTGGAATACCATTCCCTACCCTTCACTATGCAATTTACCAACTTGGGACTCAGAGTGAATGACAACTTCTCCAAGCTGCATTCCCAGATTCCCTCTCCAAGGCTTGAATCAAAGGCCCTCCTCTGAACCCATAACACCATAGCGTGGTAAGCACCAAAGCTTACTCATATCCCAATACTTTTAAGACATTACACTGTGAATCCGTTTACTCGTCTAACCCTTCAAGCCACAAACATCCTGAGGGCAGGGACAATATCTCATTCATTTTTACAGCCTCAGTGTTTGGGACATATCAAGCAACCAGTAAGTATTTGCCTAATGAAAGAACATGAAATTTTACCTCAAATATGTTATATAATTTTGTAGCACATTTCCTTAGTAAACCAGGTGAACTGAGGCTAATATTAAAATTATTGGCATCACCCATTAGCAGACGAATGGATAAGGAAGCTGTGGTACATAAGCACCATGGAATATTACTCAGCCATTAAAAAGAATTCATTTGAATCAGTTCTAATGAGATGGATGAAACTGGAGCCCATTATACAGAGTGAAGCCAGAAAGATAAAGAACATTACAGCATACTAACACATATATATGGAATTTAGAAAGATGGTAACGATAACCCTACATGCAAAACAGAAAAAGAGACACAGATGTACAGAACAGACTTTTGGACTCTGTGGGAGAGGGTGAGGGTGGGATGTTTCGAGAGAACAGCATCGAAACATGTATATTGTCTATGGTGAAACAGATCACCAGCCCAGGTTGGATGCATGAGACAAGTGCTTGGGCCTGGTGCACTGGGAAGACCCAGAGGAATCGGGTAGAGAGGGAGGTGGGAGGGGGGATCGGGATGGGGAATACATGTAACTCCATGGCTGATTCATGTCAATGTATGACAAAACTCACTACAATACTGTAAAGTAATTAGCCTCCAACTAATAAAAATAAATGAAAAAAAAAATTATTGGCATCTATATGATGCAGCAATCCTACTCCTGGGCATATATCTGGACAAAAGTGTAATTTGAAAAGATACACACATCCCTAACTTCTCAGCAGTACTATTCACAATAGTCAAAACATAGAATCAACCTAAATGTCCATTGATAGCTGAATGGATAAAGAACAAGTGGTACACATATACAATGGAATATTACTCAGCCATAAAGCAGAATGAAACAATGCCATTTGCAACAACATGGATGGACTTAAGAGATTATCATACAAGTAAAGTAAGTCAGAAGGAGAAACACAAACACAATATGATATCACTTACAGGTAGAATTTAAAATATGACAAAAATAAACCTATCTACAAAACAGAAACAGACTCACAGACACAGAAGACAGACTTGTGGTTGTCAAGAGGGAGGCAGGGTAGGGGAGAAATGAATTAAAGAGTTTGGGGTTAGCAGATGCAAACTATTATATACAGAATGGATAAACAACAAGGTCCTACTATATAGCACAGGGAACTATATTCAATCCACAAATGTAAACATTAGAGAACCAGAGAGAGGAGAGTCTCTTGAACCAAAAGTGTCAGTAATCTAACAAACGAAGTGGATGTTCTGGGACAGAAAAATGATGACTGGATAGAAAACATTTTGTTGAATTTTAGACAGTTATCCCATGTGTTAAAGTCAGTGACACAGTATGAGAAGCCAAGAAAAGGAACAATCCACAATTAGGAGTCAAGAGCCCCAGCTGAGTCCTAACAAGCTGTGTAACCTTGGGCAAGTCGCTTGACTACTCTGATCCAAAGATGGGTCTTTCACTGGCAAAACTGACTGTGATGATTAAATAACACCTTGAAAAGTTTTATATAACATATCTATGTGAGGTCAAAGGAAGCAAAAATTCTACGTTTCAATTTCCAAAGTGAAAGCCTGAATCACCTTCCCAACCTTGTTAAACCCTTTAACCAACCTGAAAGAGTCATGTGAGGCTCCAGGGGTGGGGTGGTGACTATTTAGTCAGTTACTCTGTATCTCAGTGGCTTCATCGGTAAAATGGGAGGTGTGGAATTCACTCACATATCCACAAGATAGTGCCAGGTCTGAGGAATGAAGTGGAGAATTTACTGTACATGAGTAAAACATTTACACAACCCTCCCTCCCAGGGATAAATAACTCAGATCATCTGGACAGAATTAGAAGGGGCCTTGGAGAGCATTTACTCTCCTGTTTTACAGATGGGAAAACTGAGGCTCAGATAAATGAACTTGATTGTAGAAGCCTAAAAGCTAGCCTGTGGCAGAGCTGGAGCTAGGGGTCAGAGCCACCAATTCCCAAGTCCAGTGCCCTCTTTGCCTGATCTCAGGGTCACCCAAAACACCTGAGGCCCTTAGAACGCATTACCAACAGCAAGACACACTACAATTTCATCAGCAGCTAAATGTGGGCTACCCAAGGGAAGGGCTATAAGACTCTGAAGAGGTCGGTGCTGAGAGCTGGGAAAGGGAAGGCTTTGTTGGGAAGGTGAGTAAAGTCCCAGACATAAAGAGATTAAAGAAATCTGGAAGAAAATGTTTATGACTTCCCTGGTGGCTCAGACAGTAAAGCGCCTGCCTACAATGCAGGAGACCCAGATTCAATCCGAGTTGGAAAGACCTCCTGGAGGAGAAAATGGCAACCAACTCCATACTCTTGTCTGGAAAATCCCATGGACGGAGGAACCTGGTAGGCTACAGTCCATGGGGTCGCAGAGAGTCAGACATGACTGAGCGACTTCACTTCACTAGGCAGTCTTGGGAAGAAAGACCCAGTGGATAAAATTTTCTTTAGGGAAAAGAAAACAGGTGGCAGACGACCAGAATGCTTTGAATCAGGTTAATTCTTTTTTTTTTTTTTTAGGATAATTCTTGATTATAATTACTTTGTAAATTGTAATTTACTCCTTTTGTTGTCTAAGTTTTAACAAGGTTTTCATCTCTTTAGTTTGACATGCATCTCCTTTTAAAAGTAGAGAACAGAAATTACCAGAGTACACTGCACGTAGTATAAGTAGTTTTTGCAAATTTTTTTTCTTTATATAAATGCGTGTGTATGTTTCAGTTATTATGTAAAACATATTTTTCATAGTAGTTTGCTTTTAAAAATGTGAGAACCACTGAAAGAACGAACAAAATAAAAGTTCAAATAGTGCCCAGCACACAGTAACCACTTAGTGCTATAACTGTCATTGTTACTGTTACGTACCTATCTATTAAAGTTGTCTGTGGGACTATCTAAAGTAATATGAAGGCCCTTCGGAGAGTCTAATACACAAGATTGGTGTAAGTGAAAAGAAGCAGAAAGCCCTTCTCTCCACCCATACAACACAGCCCTATTTAGGCACATATCTGTTGCTTGGTCCACAAGTTATTTGTTACAATGAACTGAAAAGTCCACAGACAGCGAATTATCTAACACTGTCACGCTCAGTCAATATCTGGGAAGAAATGGGGGCCTGGCGCCAGAGTTAAGTTTATTTATTTTCACCTGGGTGGAGGTTGGGGTGGGGAAGGGGGAAGTCATGCCCATGTGTAGCTGAAGGAAGCAAATGAGTCATACAGAGACACTGTTTGCTCCCACAGAGCCAGGTAAATTCAAATGTGCCACAGACCAGGCCGGACTGACAGATACTTGAGCCTTCATTCAGGGCTGAATCACTTCCTTCTCTCTAGTCTCATCCAGACACATTTAAAAAGGAAAAGGCATCTGAGCCCCTGACAGGCATAGCTCACACTAGGAAAAACTGGGAATTCCCAAACAGATACAAACAGGGCATGACTACGCATCAAGAAGTTACCTGAGGGGCTCCTTTAAATGACAAGCTCACCTAAACGTCCAAATAGTATTTAAATTCTAAAACCCTGACTTAGAGAAAAATTTGAAAATGTGCTCACCAATAAGTGTATCAGAAAGTCTGGAATCCATCCTGGACACTGTGTGACCTTCAATTAGTCACTTCATCTCTCTTGGCCTAAATGAATTCATCTGTTAAAAAGAGAGAGAACACGTACTTCAGAGAATCATCGTAAAAATTAAAGACAGTATGCAGTAAAACGGTTAGCTGAGGATCTAGCACTGGTAAATACACAAGAAATGTCCTTCCCTTCTAGTCTACAAGTTAACAGTTGAGGTAAACTGAGGTTCACTGGCCAAGCTGGCCTATGAAAATGGTCATAGGTATCCTAGACGCTTCATGGAAATTGCTTTTTTTTTAAAAAGAAACTTTATAATACCATTTCTTTATCTCTCCAGCACAACAGCCTATCTTTAAGTCTAGGAAAGCAGTAATTTCTCATCTCATTCCTTAATGATTGCTAAATGTTTTGGTACTGCATCCCCACTTATCCATTCATTATTAAACATAACGAGCTAGGGACTGGATATGATGCCTACTTTCTACAATTAATCGCGGCCCTGTTGCAAATTAATGAGAAAAATGTATTAAAATTCGCCCGCTGATGGAACTTCCCTGGTGGTCCAATGGCTAAGACTCTGTGCTCATAAAGCAGGGGGCCCCCCGGTTCCAGCCCTGGTCAGGGAAATAGGAGTCCACATGCTGCAACTACAAGGTCCTGTATGCTGCAATGAAGACTGACGATCCCACATGGCGCAATTAAGACCTGGCGCGGCCAAATAAATATTAAAAAACAAAAAAATTCCCCGCTGAGGTTAGGACCAGCCTACGCGGCTTCAACCCACTGTGGTCACAGCACTCGCTGCGCGGAGAAGGCCCCATACCGTGGGTGGGGTGGGAAGGGGGCGCATTCTAAAGTTTTCAGGCCGACCCCAATTTCTCGTTGGCGACGAATCCAGGACACGTGTCGCCATTTTGTGTTCAGCAAATATGGCGGCCACCCCCACGGGGAAGGCGGGGGGGGGGACTGAGGGACCGCCACGTTAGCCGCTTTCCCTAAGGGATCCTAAACCACGCCGCGCACTCGGCCTGTTCTGTCTGGCTCAAGCCAAGGAAAAGGAAACGGGCAGAAATCACAACTGGCGCACCAACGGCCCCAGCGACCTTTCCTTAGCGGGAGGGCCGCTCGGCTCCACACCCTCAGGAAAGGTCCTCCAAGATGGCGGGCCCAGTTGGGGGCCGCCCCCGGACAGCGCGGGCGCGATGGCTGCGCTGAGCCGGGAAGGGGCCGAAAGGCAGCAGCGGGAGCGTAACCCGCGCGGGGGAACCGCAGGACCCCCCTGAGAGCCCGGATAAATGCACGCCATTGTCTTAAACGTGTGACGAGGTGGCAGCGACTAAAACGACACCAGCGTAGGAGGTGGGGTTTCTGCGGGCTTAACGAAGAGTTGCAAAATGCAGACAAAGCATTATGTAAATGGACGCCATTCTCTTTATGGCCCCGTTTCTAGCACTTCCCAGAAACCATCAGCACAGCCGCGACTCTGATGGCGGCGGCGCGAGATAGGTTTTGGTCTTTCTCCCCACCGGCCGCCGCCACAGGGCCGGGGCGGGGGTGGGGACTGGCGCGGGGCGCCCGGACGCTGAGGACGAAGGGGCCCCACGTGCCCGCCCGAGCGGGCGCCCGCCCCAGAGGCCTCGTCTCGCCTCCCCTCCCCCCCGGAAGACCGCGGCTTCCCCTCCCGTCCTCCCCACACCCTTGCGCCTGCGCTCTGGTCTCCTCACGCGCACGTTTTAAACCCGCGGCGTCCTAGCAGCCGCCTGCAGTTATGGCTAGGGCTGCCCGTGTCGCTCCGCACTCAAACCGCTTTTGTACGGCGGGAAAATAATGTGTCGCTCTCAAGCACAACACTGCCATTTCCGAACGTCTGCCGGCGCCTTCTTGGGGTTAATAAAATACATGTTCATATTAAAATTTTGCCGGAATCACAGCTTCTGCCCACCGGGGCTTTATTTCCAATGCTAGCCTATTAAGAGGGTTTTTGAAAAACTACTCTATTGGGGTTGGCGCAATCTTGTGACCTAAAAAGGATGGGTCCTCATTTTTTTTTCAAGGGGTCCTGCGCAGCAAGCACTTCCGGGGTCAGAGGGTACGCGGGGTTGAAAGCGGGCTTCCCGCCCCGCCCAGACCGCCGAGGCTGCCGCCGGAGTCGCCACCGCCGCGCCCTCGCCCACCCGCCCGCCCGCCGCTCCCGGCCCCGCTCGCCCCCTCCGCCGCCGCCGCCCGCCCCTGCGACGACGCCGCGGCCTCCCGCCCGCGCCCGCTCGCTCCCGCGGCCCTCGCTCGCCTCGCGCCGGCAGTTTTGGGCCTACACCTCCCCTCCCCCCGCCAGCCACCAAAGACTTGACCACGTAACGAGCCCAACTCCCCCGAACGCCGCCCGCCGCTCGCCATGGATGCCGGTGTGACTGAAAGTGGACTAAATGTGACTCTCACCATTCGGCTGCTTATGCACGGAAAGGAAGTAGGAAGCATCATTGGGAAGAAAGGGGAGTCGGTTAAGAGGATCCGCGAGGAGAGTGGCGCGCGGATCAACATCTCGGAGGGGAATTGCCCGGAGAGAATCATCACTCTGACCGGCCCCACCAATGCCATCTTTAAGGCCTTCGCTATGATCATCGACAAGCTGGAAGAAGATATCAACAGCTCCATGACCAACAGCACGGCGGCCAGCAGGCCCCCGGTCACCCTGAGGCTGGTGGTGCCGGCCACCCAGTGCGGCTCCCTGATTGGGAAAGGCGGGTGTAAGATCAAAGAGATCCGCGAGAGTACCGGGGCCCAAGTCCAGGTGGCGGGGGATATGCTGCCCAACTCCACCGAGCGGGCCATCACCATTGCTGGCGTGCCGCAGTCTGTCACCGAGTGTGTCAAGCAGATCTGCCTGGTCATGCTGGAGACGCTCTCCCAGTCTCCGCAAGGGAGAGTCATGACCATTCCGTACCAGCCCATGCCGGCCAGCTCTCCAGTCATCTGCGCGGGCGGCCAAGATCGGTGCAGCGACGCTGCGGGGTACCCCCATGCCACCCATGACCTGGAGGGACCACCTCTAGATGCCTACTCGATTCAAGGACAACACACCATTTCTCCGCTCGATCTGGCCAAGCTGAACCAGGTGGCAAGACAACAGTCTCACTTTGCCATGATGCACGGCGGGACCGGATTCGCCGGAATTGACTCCAGCTCTCCAGAGGTGAAAGGCTATTGGGCAAGTTTGGATGCATCTACTCAAACCACCCATGAACTCACCATTCCAAATAACTTAATTGGCTGCATAATCGGGCGCCAAGGCGCCAACATTAATGAGATCCGCCAGATGTCCGGGGCCCAGATCAAAATTGCCAACCCAGTGGAAGGCTCTTCTGGTAGGCAGGTTACTATCACTGGTTCTGCTGCCAGTATTAGTCTGGCCCAATATCTAATCAATGCCAGGCTTTCTTCTGAGAAGGGCATGGGGTGCAGCTAGAACAGTGTAGGTTCTCTCATAACCCTTTCTGCTGTTTTCCCATGATCCAACTGTGTAATTTCTGGTCAGTGATTCCAGGTTTTAAATAATTTGTAAGTGTTCAGTTTCTCCACAACTTTATCATCCGCTAAGAATTTAAAAATCACATTCTCTGTTCAGCTGTTAATGCTGGGATCCATATTTAGTTTTATAAGCTTTTCCCTGTTTTTAGTTTTGTTTTGGGTTTTTGGCTCATGAATTTTATTTCTGTTTGTCGATAAGAAATGTAAGAGTGGAATGTTAATAAATTTCAGTTTAGTTCTGTAATGTCAAGAATTTAAGAATTAAAAAATGGATTGGTTAAAAAATGCTTCATATTTGAAAAAGCTGGGAACTGCTATCTTAAACTCTTTGTTGGTGCCTTTTTTTTCCTCCCCTTTTAGCGTTAGGCCTTTGTAGGAAGAAAGGTGGGCCCGTTCCTGGTATTTTCTCCAGCCCTTTTCATCTTATTGGTAAGATTCCATTCCCTCTCGTCCCAACAAAGGAACCCGGCAGGCTGGGCCTGCTTTGGGGTGTTTGCAGAGATGGAAGGCTCTCTTGGAGAGTGACATCCCTCTAGCTAGGTTCCAGAGAGAGGCCTCTGCCCATTTCTCTGGTAGAAAAAACATGAGGGTTTTCTCAGATTGGAAGAGTATGCCCATTCTGTAGGACCTCTGATGAATGGTAGTGTGTCCTCTAGTCCAACCGGCCCCGGCCCCAGCCCCACCCCCAATCCCATGTGCAAAACTCTTAGCCAGGAACAAAAAAATGTTCTGAGGTGGGAGGAGCTTGGGGGGCCCAGAGACAAGGTGGGGGAGGGGAGGGCTGGGCTGGGGGTGAAGGGAGGGGCTGAGGTGGAGGGAAGGGAAGGGGGCTAGGGTGGGTCTAAGGGCTTGGGAGAGGGTAGGTGCTGCAGGGTGGTGGTAGGCGTAGAGGGTGGTCTTTGGGCAGCAGGACTGAAGGGGGACGGTACCAGCGGGGCGCACGTGTCGAGCATAAGCACCTGTGGCAAGCAGCCTGTCAGGATGTTACTACACCTGCCAAGTGGCGTATCCAGAAACAAAGGAGACCTAGCTTATAATTCTTCAACTGTACAATGTTTAGAGAAATCATTGTACCAGGAAATAATTCTGTCTAAATGGGGCAGTCCACACTGGCAGGAATGTAGGCTGATCCGCTGACAACCGCCGAAGAATGACCTCAATGTTAAAAATGCAGATTCCTGGGTCCCACCCCAAATCTCATCAGAAGACCGCATTTTTAACAAGACTCTGAAAGGTTCAGAGTTAGTGCCACTAATTCTCTTCACCGGTGGAGAAGGAAGATTTTGCTGTAAAGGCCTAACAGCCTCGTGTCAGCCAGTAGTTCTAGGCTGAACCTGATGAGAGGAAATTTTTCTACTATTAGACAAAAACACACAAGAAACAGCAGATGAGGAAAACAATTAGGTGCCAAAGTGTGTAGTTCAAACCAGGCAATGTGGGAGATCACAGAGAAATCCTTGTGGGAGGGGAGTGTTAGCCACCATAAATGCCTGTTGAGGTTTCTTCTCTGCAGGGCATCTTTTTTCCGAGGTACAGACCTGGTTCCCAGGGCCCCTGGAGGTAAGATTGGGGTCTATTATGTACTTCATATCTACTGTGAAGTCAGGCAGGTGGTCACAAGGAGCACAAATCCTGGAATCAAACCTGAATTTAAATTTACATTCTGCCACTGTGGCCATGGGTGAATTACTTAAGCTCTGTATAAGAAGGAGCTGTTGAAATTAGCATCTCCTGGGTTTGGGGGTGGGGGAAGGGTGGGGAAAGCATATGTGAAACAGAACAGTGCTTACAAGACAGTAAACTTCAATATAGATTGTGAAAAGCCAAAGGCCCATTTCTGCTCACAATATCTTTGGACAAAGAAATATTGAAAGAAAGCAATGTTTACTAAATGATAAGCTGAGAGAAGGTAGTTGTCTTGGGCCAGGATAAGTTAGGGAGACCCTAGCAAAGACCCAGAAATGGGTTCAATGTCTTCTAGAAATAATGAGCTCTTGTCTGTGTAGAATACGAGGGGATAATTAGGTTGGACCCTGAAATACCAAGCTAAATGGTTTGTAAGATGTCCCTGAAACTTGCTGGGGGAATGGTGCCAATGCCCTTTAAAAAGTAGGCCTCGTTTTCCTCAAACCATCCTTCTTCCCATTGCTTCAAAGGCAAAGCTGACAGTAATTTGTAGAATGATTTAGGTAGCAAGAATGGATAGGATAGAAAGACTGGCAGCTTAGAATAAAGGCAAGAACAGCAGTAAGCAAAATGCCTCAGGTAAGCAGGTTCTAATATTGGTAGGGAAGTAGTTATCAATAGAAATTCATATAGAAGGGGCTGCCAATGCAAGAGAGATTGAAACTGCTTGAGGAGGCGAGAAAAAACGATGTATGGAATGAGAGGTCAGACCTGGTGATTAGAGTATTTGCAGGCAGAAATACTCAACAAGTAGCTTGAAATAGAAGACAAACTGGAAAAAAAAGACAAAGGGAATCAGCTACAGGGAGACAAGGAGAGGAAGGGGCTAGAGACTGAGCTTTGGGGTATAACCTGGAGGTAAAGGGATCTAGTCTAATTGTTCACCGCTATATTTCTAGTGCCTGTCACCATACCTGACATACAACAAGGGCTCAATAAGTATTTTTGGAAGGAATATGAAGGATGCAGCCAAAGAAGAAGAAATAAGGGCAGCAGGAGAAAAACCAGAATAGCACCCTTGAAAATGGTCAAGGAGGAAAGTTTCAAGGCCAGTGGAGTGACAATAAGGCAGTAATTGCAAGATTTAAGATTTATTGGACATCTAGGTGCAAAAATACTTTGAACTAAAACTCTTTAAGTTTTGGTACACTTGGGAGATGTGTAATAGCCCATTGTAGTTAGAGCACAGTACTTGGTAAGGGAGGGAAGGGGAGGTGGAAAAGTTGTGGAATCATTTGAGACTAAATTATAAACAGCTTTCAATGCCAAAATAAGGGTTTGAGCTTTATCTTGAAACCCAGTCATCCAAATATTTTCTTAAAGTGTACCCCTTTTAGAAAAAGTCCTTATTACATGCTCATTTATCAATAAATTGTGTCTGTAGTCATTATGCTTATTTATAAACTATACACATGCATAATTCGAAATATGGCTTGGAAAAGATAAAAACATAAATGTCAATAAGATAAACTGAAGTCTAATTTCTAATAGTTTTTTTTATCACCTTTCCTCCAGTCATTTTGGAGATTAAAGTGGACACTGGAGAAGATAATTTCGATGTCATGAGTATCCTTAGGAAACAGAATTTCAGAAGAGAGATGCAGAGAAGCCAGATTGCTACAGGAGAGGAGGGCCTGGGGACCAAGGCAGTGAAGACAGGAGTGTAGATGGCTCAAATGCTTGGTACAAAGGAGGAAAAGAAATAGGACAATAACTTGATGGAGGAAAACTGGGGGAAAGGTCTCTTTTTTGTTGTTGTTGTTTTTGAATGAAACCTCACTAAAGGCAAAGTAATAAGGAGGCAGTAGAAAGCTGAAAATGAAAGCTGCAGGTTTAAGAAGACTAAATATAGAGCATTGGGGCAGTGACTGTCAGATGTCCCCCAGGTTTGACTATTACAGTTGAATCCACTTTGTCCCCTCTCTTACGGGCACTCGCACTTAAAGAGTCCTCCCCTTTCTCTTTGGGGCAGCTTGAGCCCATCCCATTCTTTTCTGGCCTGAGGACTGAAAATGGATGCACACCCTCTGCAGTTGCTGTGTTTCTTCTCACAGCCCCATCATTCCTACCACCAGCTGTTAGGCCACAGCCACTGCCACAGTCTGGAGGAGGCTAAACAGCCTGACAAGCACCTGTTGTGTCATACCCCTGAAGTTGTCCCCTGTATTTAGAAGGCTAGTCTTCCCCCAACCCCTATGCCCTCCATTGCCCCACTCTGCACACATATATCACCACCATATACCCCACCCCAGCCAGCTGAACCATTGGGTAGTACATCACCATTTTAGGGTTCACCCCCTAGAGCAGTTACTTATTCTCTGTCACTTGTTTGCCAAGAGCTTGAGGTTTGTGAGCTGAATCCACGTCACCACCACCACCCTCACCCCACCCCCCAGCTACCCCAAGTAGTGAACCACATATGGTCCGGCATTGCTGGGCCTGTCACCTCCTGCCAAAAAGACAGCACCCAGCCAAACATATAAATAGGCAGTCACCTTCAGAGAAGCTGCCCACTGCCGAGTCCTCTGGCCACCTTGCCTGGCCTGGCCACCTGAAGATTCCAATCTGACCACATCACTCCCTTGCTTAAAGGCCCTCAAGTCCCACCTTCACCCATGGTCTTCAAAAGAAAATCCAAATTCAGTGGAGTTTCCAGACCCTTTGGGATCTGTTCCCACTAGTGCAAAGCCTGCCAGCTTCTTACAGTTCTACAGAGTCATTCTGTTTGGACATCCTTGCATTTGGAAAAGCATTTGTTTCTTCATAATCTGTCCCTGGCTGTCCTCTTCATTACTTTCCTGAGTTCTGGGGCTCCTGCTCTTTTAGCATGAAAATTCTGCAAGGAAATTTATACTGATGAGCAAGAGACCTGAGTTCTAGTCCTGACTCTAGGTGATTTTGGACAAATTGCTCACCTTTCTGGGTTTCAATCCTTCATCTGAAATAACTGGGTAAGATAATATCCATGGCTGCCTTGGGAAATGATACTGCTTTCGTGGGCACCTACCTCTGCTTCTCTTCCTGCCACAGGACTGATTTTTGACACACATGCCTTCTGTAAAAATTCTTAAGAAAAAGGGAAGTTAACAAAAACCTGGCAGCAACAAGCCCATCTTGGCATTTTGGATAACTGTTCAACCAGGTCTTGATGGAGGAGAAAGCAGAAAGGAAGGAACTACCAGAGACATTTGCTCTGAACATCCCTGAAGGTGCTGGCACCTTTAGACTTTATGGGGAAGCAGAAAGGGCAGTAGAGGGGAAGGCACATGGGTCCGTGCCAGGGAAGGTTACACACAGGCAGGCGGAGTAAGCCATCCCACCAGCAGACCCAGGCCCCCACACCTTCCTTCCCCCGCTCTCAGGCCCTAGCAGTGAGGGCTCTATGAAGTGGCTATGGCTCCCCTGAGTGTCCCCTGGACACTAAGGAGAGGATAACTCTAGCTGTCCCCTTCTCCTCCCAGCAGCCTCATAAGACTCCAGACATCTGCCTCGAGGCTGAGCACATCTTGGTGGGGAACTGAGGCAGCTCTGCTTCAGTGAGAGCAAACTCATTCCCCACTTAGTCACTCAGGTGGTGGAAGACCCCAAGTCACTTCTTCCCCGAGCCATGCAGCCACAGCAGGGAGATAGATACACTTTCTTAAACCTGCCTTCATGGAGATGAAAACACATGCCATCATTTGTTAGTTTACGTCTATTTCAGAAAGCATTTTCAGGGCTTGTTCAGTGGGTCCTTAAGAGAACCTTCTCCCACTGGCTCCCGACCGGACGTCAGTGAGGTCAGATGTGGTCATTCTCCAGCCTGCAACCTGAGCCATGCCAGCAACATCTCCAGGACTGGCTAACATTTATCAAAAAGCTTGGTGTGTGCAAAGCACTGCTCCAAGCACTTTAAATGAATTAACTCCTTGAATCCACAGGGCCCTGTGAGGTACATATTCTGATGCCACTTTACAGGTGAGGAAACTGAGGCACGTGGCAATGAGATGACTTGTCCAAGGCTACAGAGCCAATGGGAGGCAGAACCAGTATTTGAGCACAAACAATGTGGCTCTCAAACTGCTTTCTAACCACCATTTTGGTTTGTTTTTTTTTTTAATGTTTATTTCTGGCCATACTGGGTCTTGATTGCTGCTCCAGCTTTCTCTAGTTGTGATGCACGGGTTTCTCATTGTGGTGGCTTCTCTTGTTGCAGAGCATGGGCTTTAGGGCATTAGGGCTTCAGTAGTTGGGCTCCCAGGCTCTAGAGCACAGGCTCAGTAGTTGTGGCACATGGGTTTACTTCCCCTTGGCATGTGGGATATTCCAGAATCAGAGATCAAACCCGTGTCTCCTGCATTGGCAGGTGGATTCTTTACCTCTGAGCCACCAGGAAAGCCCCTAACCACCATTTTGGGTTGTCCCATTAGGCCAGAAAAATTGCCCCAAGAGAGTCTAAATGGTCAGAGAATCTGCACATTGTTTTATTTTGTCTTTTTTTATTTTTATTTATTATGAAAGTATAATAACAGTTTTACAGGAGGCTTGGAAAATACAGAACAAGTTTCCATATAGTTCCACTATATATTACAATTTTTTTAAGTAGATAAATTAAAATTTTTAGTTGGAGTTTTAATATCAAACTCTCAAAAATTAATAGAATGAATACACAGAGAAGTAGAAGGCTATAGTAGACCTGAAAAACTTTGTGAACCAATTCAACATAATTAAGATTTATAAATTTTCACACAACAGTAGGATACAAATTCTATTCAAGTTCCCATAGACTGTAAACTAGGAGACACTGGAACGTATTCAGGGACATAAAACAAGGTACAAAAATTTCATGGTATAAAGGTGTTGAAATCATACAAAATCTGTTCTCTTATCACTGTGGAACTATGTTAGGTGTCAATATCAAAAGATATTTGAAAATAACCCACATATTTTCAAGTGCAATGTGACATTTACCAAGAGAGATCTTTGACTTAGTCATCAAAAGCCTCAATAAAGCTAGACTGAAAAAAACACAGAGGGTGATGGCAGAGAATAAAGCATTTAAATGAGAGATTAGTATCAAATTAATGTTCAAGATACTTTAAACAGAATCCCATGTGTTTTATTTTTTCTTTAATAACTTTTATTGCCCAATTTTTCAATTAACACAGCAATACATATTTTATAGAACATACATAAATATATAATACATATGAACATTCATATTACTACATTATCGTGACTAGAGGTTAACATTCTCTAGTCTTTTATATACTACTCTTTTAAAGTATATATTAGCCTTTTAAAAATGGATCATACTATACACACTAATTTGTATGCTATTTTCCTTTTTATTATATTGAGATATCCTTCATATACCATAAAATTCACCATTTTAAAATGTACAATTTTGTAGGTTTTAGTATGTTCACAGCGTTGTGTAATCATCACCACTATCTTATGCCAAACGTTTCACCACCTTGAAAAGAAAACCATACCAGTCACTCATCATTCCTCACACACCCCATCTACCCTAGTGCTTGGCAACTAGGACTCCTTCCTGACTCTGCTCCCAATAATCTACTTCCTGACTCTATGGATTTGCTTTGTCTGGATATTTCATATAAATAGAGTTAGCTAATATGTGACCTTTTGTGTCTAGTTTCTTTCACTTAGCCTAATGTTTTCAAGGCTTCCTCCATGCTATAGCACATATCAATCCTTTGTTCCCTTGTATGGCTGAATATATTCCATTCCATGGCTGTAGCACAGGTTGTTTATCCATTTATCAGTCAATAGACATTTGAACTGTTTCCACTCTTTGGCTATTATGAATAATGCTGTAAGGAACATTGCTTTCTAAGTTTTTGTGTGGACATATGTTTTCATTTCTCTTGAGTATATACCTAGGAGTAGAATTGCTGGGTCATGTGGTAAATCTGTTTAACTTTTTGAGGAACTGCCAAATAGTTTTCTGTGGTGGCTGTACCATTTTACATTCCCACCCGCAGTGAATAAGTGTTTCAATTTTTCTACCATCTTGCTAATGCTTGTTAGTTTTTCTGTTTTGTTTTTTTTTTTTTTTTTGAGTCATCCTAGTGGGTGTGAAATAATACCACATTGTGGTTTTTCCCTAATGATTTGCATTTCCTTCATTGAGCATTTTTTCTTGTGCTTATCAGTCATTTGAATATCTTCTTTGGAGAAATGTTTATTCAAATACTTTGCCCATCTAAAAAATTAGGTTATCTTGCTGTTGAGTTGTAAGAGTTATTTATATATTCTATATAATAGAATCTTATCTGAGAGATGACTGCAAATATTTTCTCCCATTCTGTGGGTTGTCTCTTTTTTTTTTTTTTTTGGGGGGGGGTTGTCTCTTAACTTTCTTGATAGTGTCCTTTGAAGTGTAATAGTTTTCAATTTTTTTTAATATTTTTTTTTTTTTTTTGCCACACCATGCACAGCTTGCAGGATCTTAGTTCTTTGACCAGGGATTGGACCCAGGCCCCTGAAGTGAAAGATCCAAGTCCTAGCCACTGGGCCACTAAGGAATTCCCAAAAAGTTTTAAATTTAGATGAAGTCCAGTTTATTTTTTTCTTTGATGTGCCTTTGGATGTCATAGCTAAGAAACCATTCCTTAATCTACAGTCATAAAGATTTATACTAACTAAGCAGGGTTGGGCCTGGTTAGTACTTGGATGGGAGATTTATACTAATGTTTTCTTCTGAGAGTTTTATAGTTCTACCTCTTACACTATAAAACTCTTAAAAGAAAACATTAGTATAAATCTTCATGACCTTAGATTTAAGCCTTTGATACACTCACTTTGAGCTAATTCTTGTATATATGATCTGAGTACAGATCCAAATTCCTTCTTTTGTATGTGGATATCCAATTGTCTCAGCGCTATGGGTTGAAAAAAAATTTTTTTTAATTATATTCTATTTTTTAACAATCAACTATGAACATTTTCACTGCAATAAATCAATAAAGGCTATTTTATAGTAGTATTTTTATTAGCCATATGTGCTTTATCACATTGATGTAATTTAACTAATCTCCTATTTACAGAATTTATTTATTTATTTATTTTCTTTTTTTTTTTCTACCCCATGGATTGTAGCCTGTCAGGCTCCTCCGTCCATGGGATTTTCCAGGCAAGAATACTGGAGTGGGTTGCTATTTCCTTCTCCAGACTATTTACAGAATTTAAATTGTTTTTACGTTTTACTGTCTTAAACAATACAATGGTGAATATACTTAGAAAAATATCTTGAGATTCATCTCTGACTATTTTCTTATGAAAAATTATCAAAATAGGAAAGTCTGGATTAAAGGGTAGCTTTATTTTTGAGGCTTTAGATGCATACCATCACCTTGCTCTAGAACAATTCTCAAACTTTTTGGTCTTGGGATCCCTTTACACTCAAAACCCATTGTGATTCCTAACAGGCTTTTGTTTGTGTGGATTATTTTTATTCATATTAACCATCTGAGAAATTATGTGCTTGCTAAGTTGCTTCAGTCCTGTCCAGTTCTCTGCCACCCTATGGACTATAGACTGCCAGGCTACTCTGCCCATTTGATTCTCCAGGCAAGAATGAAAGTGAAGTCACTCTGTCCTGTCTGACTCTTTCTGACCCCATGGTCTTTAGCCCACCAGGCTCCTCCATCCATGGGATTTTCCAGGCAAGAATACTGGAGTGGGTTGCAATTTCCTTCTCCAGGGGATCTTCCTGACCCAGGGACTGAACCCAGATCTCCCGCATTGTAGGCAGATGCTTTACAGTCTGAGCCACCAGGGAAGTTCCAGGCAAGAATACTGGAGTGGATTGCCATGCCCTTCTCCAGGGGATCTTGAAATTATAGCATTAAAAAAAATTAAACATTTTTATATTCGTTTCAAAATAAATATAATGAACCCATTTATATTTTTATTAAAAACAGTATTTTCCACAACAAAAAAAGTTTAGTGAGAAAAGTGGCAGTTTGCCATTTATGCAGAGCCTTTTAATACCTGGCTTAATAGAATATTCTGGGGTGTCATAGCTCCTTCTGCATCAGTCTGCTGAGATATTGAACAACAACTAGCCTCTGAAAAACTGCTCTCCAAACTAATGAGAGAGAACAAAATGGCAGATGACATCTCAGTGTTATCATGAAAATAGTTTTAAAAGACTGCCTGGCAGAGCTGAGAAATTGTTTAAAAAAAATTTTTTTTTAATAGTTTTGACCTCTCAGACCCCTAAAGAGTCTCAAGGAGCCCTATGGGTCCCTGACCATGCTTGTAGAAATACTGCTCTGTGGAAGAATTTTGCCAAAGTATACTCTTACAACTGTGTACTTTTCTCTGCACTTCCACCAACACTGGGAATTACCTTTTTTAAAATTTTATTTTATATTGGAATACAGTTGATTAACAATGTTGTATTAGTTTCAGGTGTACATCAGAGTAATTCAGTTATGCATATGCATTTATCTTTTCTTTTTCAAATTATTTTCCCATTGAGATAATTACAAAAGATTGAGGAGAGTTCCCTATGCTGTACAGTAGTTCCTTATTGGTTACCGATTTTATATCTTTTTTTCACATTTACTAGGTTGTTAAGCAATAAGTAGGCTCTTTTTTTTTTTTTAAGTAGACTCTCTTTATGATTTGAATTTGCATTCTGTAATTTCTCATAATGTTGAAACTTTTTTCATGATTTTTATAATTTATGTTTTTCTTCTATAGATTGCCTCTTCACATCCTTTGTACATTTTCTTCCTGAGATGAATATCTTCTATCTTAATAATTCTAAGAGCATTCTATATATTTAGGAATTACCCTAAATATATAAGCTATAATTTCTAAGGCAGTTAATATGAATAAAAATAACCCACACAAGAAAAGCGTGTTAGGAACCGCAATAGTTTTTCAGTGTAAAGGGATCCCAAGACCAAAAAATTTGAGAACTGTTCTAGAGCAAGGTGATGGTGTGCATCTATTATAGCCTAAATATATGTGCATCTAAATTCCAGGGGTTGTGAATATTGAAGTTTTTTGATGTGCATGAGATTTTTTTTCCATTTTTTTTTTATTGAAGGATAATTGTACATGAGTTTTGTGTTGCTTTATATAGGCAAACCTATCAGCAGTTTTAATGGTTTTATCCTTTCCTTTTGCCCAGTGCTGTGCTGTGCTTAATTGCTCAATCGTGTCCGACTCTGTGACCCCATGGACTGTAGTCTGCCAGGCTCCTCTGTCCTTGGGGATTCTTCAGGCAAGAATACTGGAGCAGGTTGCCATGCCCTCCTCCAGGGGATTTTCCCAACCCAGGGATTGAACCTTGGTCTCCCACACTGCAGGCAGATTCTTTATCGTCTGAGCCACCAGGGAAGCTCTCCTTTTGCCCTACCTATAGTCAAATAAATTCTCCTCTAATTTAATTTCCAACCAGCAGCAGGTGAATGGCCTGTTTGGCCTAGGAAGGCATTGGGAAGTACAGGATTATCACCTTTATAGTATTAATAATATCTTATTTTCGTTCTATTGATTCTTTATTACACAATGAAAGTGAAAGAAGATCTTTAATGTCATCATCCCAGGACATCACCCAACCAAATAAATGTCCTTGGGGAGAAAATTCCTGCCTTCTCAGAACAAGGTAGCAAAAGTAGGATTTATTCTTCGTGTATCTGATGAGGTGGATGTTACCTGCTCAGAAGGCTGGAGCCTGGTGCGTCTCCTGTTCCTCACTGGGGAGGAGGTAGCCCATCTGGGTGGGCCTCCTGGCCTCATGCCAACACTTTGGTGCCCAGCAGGGGGCTGTCTCAACGTACCTGAGGTGGGGCTAATTTTTACCCAAAAATTTAGCAAGGGATTTGGATCTCCAAGAAGTCAAAGCGTTATTCAGGGACAGTAGCCTAAGCACTCATGACCCATTTCTTAGGAAGAGACATTTTAAAATAAGAAAAGGAAACTAGAACTTAACAGACTGACAGGATATTCTAGCTAACCACAAATTTACAGAATTATAGCTTAGCTACAAAGTTCTCCTTTTGCAACTTTTTGCAAATCTCTCCAGTAAATGCTACCTTCTAGAACTTGACTGCTCTCTGAAAAAGGTAATCAGAAACCATTACAGAGTGGATTTTTGCAGCCAAAATGGCTAAACTGCATTAGCAGGGATTTTCCCAATATTGTTTCCCATATTCTCAACCAGACTAGATATTTTTCTTTGCCAATCTGGCAGGTGAAAACAAATGTCACTGCATTGTGTGAATTTTCATTCCTTAGATTATTGGTGATTAAAAAAAAGAAAAATTTATGTTTCTCAGCTGTCTGCATTTCTCTTTTGGTGAATTACCTATTAACATCTTCTTCATTTTTTTCTATTGGAATGGTCATATTTTTCATATTGATTGAGGAACTCATTATATAATAAAATATTAATCCATCATATACTGCATTTTTTCCCCCTCAATTTGTCAGTTTCCTTTTAACTTCTGCTCTGCACAAGTTTCTAATGACTAAGAAGTTAAATCTATCAATCTTTAACTTTATGGTTTCTGCCTTTCGTGTCACGCTTGGGAAGTCCTTGCCGCACCACAATTATTAGAAAAAAAAATCTTGTTTTTTCTTCTAGTGTTTTATATGTTCATCTTTTACATTTAAATGTAATCCATCTGAAATTGATTTTGGTATATATGGTAGAGAAAGCTAATAGTTTTTTACCCCAAATTGCTGGCTAGTTATCCCATTGATATTTCTTGAATAATCCAGGAATGACAAATAAGTGCCTTAGTGTAGTTTTCTGTTCCTGGGCCCCTGGAAGACATTTCTAATCAAACGCAGAACTCCTGGCTGAGCCTAGACTAGGCCTCACAGCCCTGCTAGCACTTCAGGGCAGCCACCTCCTACTCCTACCTGTGAGACTTGGTATCCAGATGAAACTCTTTGTCATTCTCTAGACTAATCCTTAGGGCTTCCCTGGTAGCTCAGCTGGTAAAGAATCCACCTGCAATTGCAGGAGTCCACAATTCAGTTCCTGGGTCAGGAAAGATCCCCTGGAGGGGGCCATGGCAACCCACTCCAGTATTCTTGCCTGGAGAATCCTCATGGACAGAGGAGCTTGGCAGGCTACAGTCCATGGGATCGCAAAGCATCAGATAGGACTGAGTGACTAAGCAAAGCACAGCACAGACTAATTCTTCTTCTTCCCAATTATATGAGAAGATCTTTATTAGAAATTACATTCTTTTTTATTCTAGACTTTCCTTTCTGTCTTATCAATATGCCTGTCTTTTCCTATGCCATCTCCACCTTGTTTGGTTATTACTTCCATGCATTAGAAGGTAATGACTGGTAGCATAAGGCTTATACCCTTTGCAACACGTTCTTGAATATTTTCTCTCATTTAAACTTCTAACTTTATTGAATCAAAGTGCCTCCAGAATAAGCTAACAAAACTTAAAATTCATATTCATTTGAATTTTATTTATTTAATTCATTAATTTTAATTAAAATTTAAAATTCATTCCCAATTTAGGTACACAGTATTTCTTTCCATTTTTATTTTTTTTCTTTCCATTTTTAAAGATTCCCTTCATGTTTCCAAGGAGTGCCTGGTGGCTCAGAGTGTAAAGAATTCACCTGCAAAGCAGGTGACCTGAGTTTGATTCCTGGATCAATAAGATCTCCTAGAGAAGAGAATGGCAACCCATTCTAGTATTCTTGCCTGCAGAATTCCATTAACAGAGGAGCCTGGCAGGCTACAGTACATGGGGTCGCAAAGAGCTGGACACAACTGAGTGACTAACACATTTCTGAATAGTTTTATTCTAAGTCCTACACATTACTGGTTAACTTTATTCCTAGATAGATATTTTATATTGTGGTGAGACCTTTTTTACTAATACAACATCTAACTTCTTATTACCAGAGTGTAGGCTTCATGAGAGCAGAGACTACATACTTTTTGTTCATAACTGTAGCTCTACAGCTTAAGAAGCTATGGCACCACCCTGTAGGCTCTATATAAATTTTTAAATGAGTGAAGGGATAATAGCATAAAGCAATGCTGCGGTCTTAGTGTGTCATTAATTCGTAACAGACAACTTTACTAATTTGATTAGCTTTGTTTTTCACATGATTCTCTGGAGTTTTCCACATTTGCAAATATGACAATTATCTTCTTGCCAATATGTATTGTTCTGATTGATTTTTCTTATAAGACAATGAATTGAATAGATTTTTCTATTCAGGTTTCTATTGTCCTTTGAGAACAATCCTAAATTATAGTGATGACAGTGGGTACCTTTTTGCATTCCTTTTATGGTAACACTTCTAGTGTTTCACTGTTAAGTATGATGACTAGAGTAAAAGTAAATGTGATGGAAAAAATACAATGGTTATATTCTGGACATGTTCAGAGGGATATTAGTGTGGAGATGTCCAGTAGACAGCTGGACATGTAAGAAATCGGGTTGGAGACAAAGATTTGGGAGTTAACATCATGTAGGTAGGAGTTGAAGCCTTGGGATAGATAAATTCACAAAGAGAGAAGGCCAAGGATAGAACTAGGGAACATCAGTCTCAAGGCTGAGTAAAGCCAAGAGGACACCATCAAAGAGATGAGAGGAAATCAGTAAAGAAGGAGTCACAGGATGGAGAAGGAAATGGCAACCCACTCCAGTATTCTTGCCTGGAAAAGTCCATGGACAGAGGAGCCTGGCGGGCTGCAGTCCATGGGGTTACATGACTGAGCATGTGTGCACAAGGGTGGAGAAAAAAAAAAAAAAAAGGAGTCACAGGAGACCAAAGATGAATTTCGAGGGAGAGGAGGTGATCAACACAGCCAAACAGCGAGAAGAGGAAGATGGAAAATAGGCCAAGGATTTAGTGTCTAGGAGGTCACCCATGACCTTAGCGAGTGTCAGGAGTGTCCACATTGTGACGGAACTGAGCTCACCTGTGGGAGGTTGGGGAGAGGTGAGAAAGTACGGACCGCCATAAGGACTCCTTCAAGAAGCTTCACAGGGAAGAGAAACCAAGGGATAGAAGACTAAGTTGAAAGGGAGACAGAATTGAGAAAGGGATTCCGATTTTTCAGGTGGCAGTGACACGAGAATGTAAGTTGAAAGTGCAAAGACTATGAAACAGACTAAAAGTTTGAGAAAGAAATACAGGGAAAACATAGGCAAACAAAGCACAGAGGGTGTGGAAAGGATGGGCTCCTGGGGTGGGGACCCCCGTTGGCCTCAGTCTCTGCTTTCTCTGAAGTGCAAAGAAGGATGTAAGATGGGTGAGGACTGGGAGTCTCAGGAGAAAGTAACTCCCCACCTCTGTCCTTTCTGACCCTGACTGGCAGAGGAAGAAGGATGGAAGTCTGGAGGGCAGTGGGGGGTGGAGAATCACAGGCTGGGCCTGCTGAACAGGGAGGCCTGGAGGGCTACTGGGCAGACTTAGGCTTCCAGCTGAAACTGGAAATCATAAACCCACCTGGTCAGAGTAAAGGCCTAAAGAGATTCCAGTTTAACTGGTCTGGTTTTTAACCTGGGCATCAGGAATTTTAAAAGCTGCCCCTTGTTAAACAATAAGGTCCTACTATATAGCATAAGAAAGGAACTATGCTCAATATCCTGAGACAAACCATAATGGGAAACAATATAAAAAAGAAATTATCTGTATGTATAACTGGGTCACTTTGCTGGATAGCAGAAAGTAACAACATTGCAAATCAACTGTACATTAATAAACTGAAAATTAAAATAAATGAATGAATAAATATGTATAAATGAAAGAAAAAGAAAAAGCTGCCCCAGTGATTCTAATGTGCAACCATGATTGAGTATTGCTGGGATCAAAAGGTACCTTTGTGGGAATTCCCTGGCAGTCCGGTGGTTAAGATTCCATGCTTAACCAGTGCAGGGGGCCCAAGTTCGATCCCTGGTCAGGGAAATGAGATCCTGTAAGCCACACCACAAGGACAAAGAATAAAGTACATTTTGCATACAGAGACCCCAAACCTAGTTGGGAGGATAAAGAGAGGCTCAGTAGTTCTGACTGAAGCCTCAGTGTCCTGTGGGGGTGTGGACATACCCCCAGTCACAAGAGGACAGATTCCTGCCTTGTTCTGCCCTTTGGTCAGGATCTGAATTCCTTTCCTGCCTTAAGCACAGAAAGTTTCCCTGACAGAGAGACCCTGGAATGGCCTGGCCATTCCAGAGGGGCCCCTCTGGAATGGCAGTAGAATGCCAGGCTGAGGAATATGACAGTAGTTACGGCAAACAATATGCTTTCCCACTTAAGAACCAAGCCCTCGGCCGGGCTCACTCAGAGTGTGTGTGTGTGTGTGTGTGTGTGTGTGTGTGTGTGTGTGTGTGTTTCAGGCTGCCTATTCAACTGAAAAACAAAAGCAGCTCTGAGACCAGAGGGGAGGTTTGAACAAGTGACCAGGATGACTCATGCGGCTTGGCTGCAGGGGTCAGGAGGCTGCCACCCCTAGTGGGCAGGGCCTGAGAGGGAAGAACTGCAGGTACAGTGGCTCCTGTGAACTTCCCACCCTGCCCTTGGGCAGGCTGCCTTTTGGGTCAAGCAAATATTTTTACAAAAACTAAGACAAAAAATGCAACTTTCCACTTACGGCAGCAAATTTCTGGTGGAAGCGCACAAGCTAAAGAAAGGATGAGGCCAAAGATCTTACAAAGCCCTGGGGATGTTCACACAAAGATCAGGTTAACAATATTAGGTCAGAAACTGTGACCTTTTTCAACACAGGCTCCAATGGAACAAGAGAAGGGCTGCAGAGCATGGATGCCCCTGTGAGGGGTCAGGAGGTAGGAACAGCCCAGAGAAGCACATTTAATGGCCACTTTCAATGTGCAGGTTTTGAGACAGGAAAGAAACATTGAACCTATGCTGCCCAATGCATATGTTGCCATATGTGGCTGGTGAGCACCTGAAATGTGGCTGGTTTGAATTAGATGTCAAATGCACACCAGATTTCAAAGATGTAGTACAGAGGGAGAAAAATGTGTAAAATAGCTCATTAATCATTTATTGATACTTTTTTATACTGACTACACAGTTGAAATAATCATATTTGCACATAGTAAGTAACCTGTTATTAAAATTAATTTCACCTGTTTCATTTTACTTTTTAAAATGTAGCTATTAGCAAAGTTGAAATCACATTTGTGGCTTCCCTCATATTTCTATTCGACAGTGCTGGCAGATGCCCTTCACCCAATGAAGTTTTATTGGACACCTACCTTGCCCAAGGAAGCGTGAAGGTACAAAGCCATATAATATTAATAATGGCTCCAGTTTTGTTTTTTTTTTTTATGGCTCCAGTTTTTACAAGGCTGACTACTTGCCAGGCACTTTGCACTGATTTAGTAACTTGCCCTAGTTAAGAAAGTGCACTGACTTCCAGAACCCACATTATTAACCAATTGGCCAAGCTACCTTCCTGATGGTAAAGACCTTGGGGTCTAGTTGGGGTACATCACAGATGACTGCCCTGACATCATAAAGAGACTGTCACACAGCTGAGGATATCCAAGTTAAAGACTCACCCTCAGGATCATGTACATTTTAGATGTTTTTTTTTTTAACATAATTGAAACACACAGCCATCTAGCTGCATTCTCCCCCTTCCCCCTGCCCCTTTTTTTTTTAACAAAGATTGCCAAACTTTTTTGACATGCTGGTCAGAGGAAGAGGTTCAGGATGTGACTGAGGAAAGAACAGTGGTTCTCCACTTGGCTGCCCAGTGCAATAAGCTGGGGAGCTTGGGGCAGTGCTGACACCTGGGCCCCATCCTTAGAGATTCTGATGTAATTAGTCTGGTTTCAGGTCTGGGTTTGGGGTTTTTTTAAAGCTGCCCAGGCAGGGGTGGTTCTAATGTGCAATCGTGGATGAGAATCACCGGAGTAAAAAGTTAACTGGTCCAGATGGAGGTTGGATCTCCCAACCCCAGGCTCTCTCATTTGTTTGCTTCTGGTTCATTCTGCCCACCTGACCAGCTGAAGTGTGCCCATGTCCTGAACTCATGACAAGAGGCTGCTGGGGTGAACGGAACTCAATATAAGAAAGGGGACAAAGCTCTAGCGTTTCGTAAAGGCTGAGCATTTTGACTTGGACTTTTTCTGAACTTGGGCATTTTTTAAATACAGCTACCCTACGGCAAACTCTGTTCCACTGTATTTACTGCTCAAGTTTTATGTATTTATAAATCTATACCCACATACACATATGCTAGCAGATGAAATCAGCAGGAAGTTGTGGAAAGTACACTGGACAGAAAGTCAAGAATACTTGCAAAGAGTAGTAAATAGCTCCAGAGATTTAATGCACAGTGTAGTAAACAGTAGACAACAGTATTGTTTTATAATCATCATATCTAATGAGATCAGAACTTAATGTCCAACCACTAAAAAGAAAGGATAATTATGTATCATTACAGAAATGCTAATTATTACTGCAATGGCAATCATTACAATATATAAAGGTACCAAATTAACATGTTGAACACCTTAAATTTACACAATCACACAGTGTTGTATGTCATATATTTCAATTGGAAAAAATGTTTTAAAAAGCCAAGAGCACTCCTCTCCAGTTCAGTCTGCCACTTCAGAGATCTTAATTTCCCCATCTGTAAAATGGGTGAGTTGGCTTAGGCAGGCCTAAGACCTCTTCTTTTTCCAGTAGTCATGTATGGATGTGAGAGCTGGACTATAAAGAAAGCTGAGCACCGAAGAATTGATGCTTTTGAACTGTGGTGTTGGAGAAGACTCTTGAGAGTCCCTTGGACTGTAATGAGATCCAACCAGTCCATCCTAAAGGAGATCAGTCTTGGGTGTTCATTGGAAGGACTGGATGTTGAAGCTGAAATTCCAATACTTTGGCCACCGGATGCGAAGAGCTGACTCATTGGAAAAGACCCTGATGCTGGAAAAGATTGAAGGCGAGAGGAGAAGGGGATGACAGAGGATAAGATGGTTGGATGACATCACCGACTCAATGGACATGAGTTTGGGTAAACTCCGGGAGTTGGTGATGGACAGGGAGGCCTGGTGTGCTGCGGTTCATAGGGTTGCAAACAGATGGACACGACTGAGTGACTGAACTGAACTGAACTGGACTGCAGCACGCCAGGCTTCCCTGTCCATCACCAACTCCCGGAGTTTACCCAAACTCATGTTCATTGAGTCAGTGATGTCATCTAACCATCTCATCCTCTGTTGTCCCCTTCTCCTCCTGCCTTCAATCGTTCCCAACATCAGAATCTTTTCAAATGAGTCAGCTCTTCCAATCAGGTGGCCAAAATATTGTAGTCTGCTGCAGTCCATGGGGTTGCAAAGAGTCGGACATGACTGTGTGACTGAACTGAACTGAAGACCTCTTCTAGTGTTGACATTCCAGAATTCTATTTATTTATTTATTTGGTTGTGCCATGTGGCATGGGAACTCAACTGTGGCATGTGGGATCTAGTTCCTTGACCAGGGGTGGAACCCCAGGCCCCCAAATTGGGAGCTCAGAATCTTAGCTACTACCAGGGAAGTCCCCATTCCAGAATTCTAGATTGAGGGCAGACTGCCTTAAATTTTGTGTCTGATTCCCCAGGGCAGGTCCCCTCTCTACAGCAGATCCTGTGCTGTTGGCCATGATGGAGACATCACCTGTGAAACAAAAATTTCCCTCTGTATCCTATCTTGCTTATCCCACCCTTCCCACCCCCACCCTCCTCATGTAAATTAGCCTGGGGACTCAGATCTTGGAGAAACTTTGATCTCTTTATCTGGAGGCATAAAGATAGCATTGCAAAGCCTGTGGCTAGTGTGGAGGTGGCATGGTTCTGCATGCTTCACATTTTTCTGGCAAGTTTTATTCCTACCATATTCTCAGAGCAGGGACTTCTCCTCCAACAAGACCCTGGGGAAACTGTGATGGAATGTAGGCAGGAACAAGGACAGGGTGGGGGAGTCTTCTTGGAAAGGAAACATCAGCATATTCTGATATGCAAAGATTTGAAAAACCCTTCACTTCAAGGTCACTCAGAAAGAACATGGGACTGAGCTATGGACTTGGTTCTCTCACTGTATCATTTGAAAAAAGATGTTTCATGTTTCCAAGCATTAGGTGCCAAAAGGCCTCTCTCCAAACCCCCGAGTCCCATTCTGCGGCTCTCCAGCCCACCATCTGTCTGCATGCTGCCAGTGAGTGCTCTGAAATGCACATCTGACCATGTTCCTCCCTAGCTTAAAATCAGTCTCCAGCTTGACTCCTACCAGACCACCTCCATGACCAGTAGGAAAAAAAAATCAGTAAAATCTAAGTTCTTCTCCATGTCCTTTGAAGCCCTTCAAAATCTGGTCCCAGGCTACAATTTTTATTCCATCTTGTGTAGATCTGTGCCTTTCTCCTACTCTCCAGCCCACCGAACCTGCTGACCTCCTACTGTCCTGTGTCATATCCCCCTCTGGGCAGCTCCAGCAGGACGGACGGTGGCTGGGCCACTCCAGCTGTGTCCACCCTCCGGCACCCATCCCGGCTCTCGGGACACAGGCTCAGTTAAGGTCTGCTGCCTAAATGACCAGCTAACTGAGCTATCATGTAAATTAAGGCCCCTGGACAAGACAATTCCTAAATTCTCTTCTGGCACTAGCTTCTGAGAACTGTTCCCCTGGACCAAGCTCAAACCTGCTTAGAATGTGACCCTGTTCATACTAACAGTCACTGCAGTTTCCAATCCAGAAAAAATAGAGACAAGTGGTCTGACAAAGGGTTTGAAAGGTTTTTGTTTATTTTTAGTAAAGCATAAAAATGTTTAGTAAATCCTCTGGTTGCATAACAATATGAATGTACTTAATGCCACTGAACTGTACGCTTAAAAATGGTTAAGACAGTAATTTTATGTTACGTGTCTTTCACCACCATTTTTTCAAAAGGACCATTCTGACCACAATGCCTCCTAAAGAAAATGGAGAAAGAGAAGATTCCTGGTTTAACAAAATGTTCAAGTGCAATGATACTCAAAGTACCCTAGTACCACTAATTGCCAGAAGTTTCAGCTGTCATGCAGCCCAGATCTAAGAAATAAGCAAAAATAGCCTCTTGAGTGACCACAATAAATGTCACTAGACTAATTAAACAGCTGATTTTATAAGGTTGGCAATCTCCACTTCATGGTCAAGGAAAGTGAGGCTTAGAAAGGGTAACTTGTCTAAATTTATACACCTGGCCAGTTAAAGAACCAAGATTCAAGACTACTTCAAGTGTGGAAAGAGTTTTAAAAGAAAAAAAAATTCAAGTTCATGCTCTTTCGATTTCACTACGATTTGACTTCCTGGATGCTGTAATATTTATAAGGTCTTCCTTATATCACTTGGTTTGGTTTTTATTTCATTTGTGCCGTTTTTTTTTGAGGTATAGTTGATTTACAATATTATATTTGTTTCAGGTATACAACTTAGTGATTCAAAATGTTTATAGATTACACTCCATTTAAAGTTATTGTAAAATATTGGCTACATTCCCTATACAATATATCCTTGTTGCTTATTTATTTTATACATAGTAGTTTGTATGGCTTTTATTTTGTTTTCTCAAAACAACTTTGACTGCTTGATCCAAATAGGACTTTACTGGAAGGAGACTAGGGGCTCAGAGAATTGAAGGAACAGCTAACAAACAGGGCCAGACTGGCAGGAACCAGGCGGCTAGGGGACCTTCTATCTAGAATGCAGTGGTTCATGTGACACACACTTGAGCTTACCAGGCTCAGAGACTCTCTGTTCAGGTTTCAAATTCTCAGGAAGGAGAATGTGGTTTCCTGCCTGGGTTAGGTGTCTCCAGATGTATCAATTAGCTCTGCCAGGGAAATGGAGTTCTGGACCCCAGACTGGGCCACTGGGGCTCATCCTGGGTGCTGCTGGCTCTCTTCTCAGACAAGTGGGGGGAGTCCCTGTGGGCCAGGCAGACCTCTAGGTGTGTCCCTAGAAGGAAACTTTCTGGGGGAGGGAAGAAGGCATCAGGAGTGCCCTGTCACCCCGAGAGGCCCCTGTGGAAATGCTCTGAGCTATATAAATTCAGCCTAAGCTTTGCATATTGTTCCATTCATGGTTTCATCATTATTCAGAGTTACAAACTTTGGCAGCATATCTGCAATTTTAACCTCAGCGGACTTCTCAAAAACTGTTAAAATTCATCTCACCTGTGCCAAGGTGTCTTCTCTAGGATTTGCCTTCCAAAGGAACCCTGGGGGGTTTAGTGGTCAGAGGGTTGCTCAGGGGAGGAAGAAATGAAGGCCTACAACAATCTAGAAAGCTCAGAGCTGTCTGGGTGGCAGGCTGTGTTCACTCTCCAGGAACCCTGGAGGGCTCTCTGAAAAAGATGATTAATATGTATTTCATGCATTTGACTCCATTTAGCTGTTTGTGTTTGGGCTCATTGCATGATGACCTGCCCCCACGGCCAGTCTTGTCTAGCAATAACCAAGCCTGGTCTAAATTCTAAAACTCATTTAAGGTTATTAGAACCATTAACTCTAACGCAAGTTCAGCTTATAGGCACAGATCACTAACCACATTAAATGGCCAGCCTTTCAAAGTCAGGAAGGCCTGTGAGTGAACCCGCAGCAGCAACAACTACCCTTGCACAACACCTTACTGCTGGTTCAACTGCATGTCTCTACAATCCTGAGAAAGCTGTTATTACAACTATTGAAGGATGAGAAAAATGAGACACAGAGGAGTTCTGACTTGGCCCTAGAACAGAATCTTGGGGAATCCCAGACAGAATGAGGACTTGAATTCAGTCTTCTGACCCTAGAGTATGTTACCTAATGATTCTCCACCTTTACACAGAAGGGCTGACTTCTCCATACAAAGGTACCTTTAAAGACTGCATCGGATTAGTTTCTCTGCCCAAGAAAATACTGTCACCCTTTCCCTATGCTCTGATTGCTAGAACAGCTGAGCTGGAGCAGATCCTGTTGACCATTTGTTGCCAAATCCCGGATTATACAGTAGACAAGAGGGGTTTTCTAGGACTACGTTAAAGTGAGTATAGTTAAGGTAAGGGTTTCAGGACCATGAACTAGAGAGAACCTTATTCTAAACCTCAGGATTGAAATCCAAAACCAGTTTTTGCTTTTGCCTGTTAGATGTCAATCAAAGCTTAGTTCAGCTTCAGTGCTTATACACAAGGTCTTCAGTGTTCTCTATGGATTGATGATTGTCTGGCCTCTCCGTCACCCCTGGGCGTGGGAGATGAGTGAAAGTGGCATGGAAGTGGGCAAGATTTGGGGAGAGAGAAAAGCAGCCTCTTCGTGGTTCTGATCTGTGTTTTACAAACTCTGTGTCAGGCTTCACTGATGGGCTAAGTCAATTTACTAAGACTGATACTTTTTTATTTTTAAAAAACTTTTGACCACGCCATGTGGGATTTTAGTTCCCTGGCCAGGGATTGAACCCGGGCCCCAGCAATGAAGGTGCTAAGTCCTAACCATTGGACCACCAGGTACTTCCCTAAAATAATTTTTAAAAATAAACATTTTTGAGGGTAGTGGCTTGCAATGTAAAAAAACCTTTTATTTATTTATTTTTTACAACAAGTCAGTTAAAAAAAAAAGTTTAAAAACCACTGGCTAAGTGGATTGAGAGCTGGAATGCCTAGGTTTATAAACCTCTGCATTTTATACTAGGTCTCAGCTGTCAGGGAATATCATGGGGGTTATTTAAAACTTGCCATGTAGAAGCATGAAACCAAAACCAAAAGCTGGAAAGAAAAGATTTAGAAACTAGATTTTAAAAATATTTCTAAATGTTCTGCATTAAAAAGTATAAAAGAGAGGGTTTACCTGGTAGCTCAGTGGTAAAGAATCCACCAGCCAATGCAGGAGACACAGGTTGGAACCCTGGTCAGAGAGGATCTTACATGCCGTGAAGCAACTAAGCCCGTGGGCCACAGCTATTGAGTCTGTGTTCTGGAGCCCAGGAGTGGCAACTACTGAAGCCTGTGTGCCCTAGAGCCCGTGCTCCACAGCCAGAGAAGCCACTGCAATGAGAAGCCTGCACAGGACAACCAGAGGAAAGTCCACGCGCCCACGGAGACACAGCGCAGCCAAAACTAAATAAATAAAAACTAATTAATTAATTAAATTATTTTTTTAAAGTATAAAATAGAAGTGAAAGGTAAAAAACAAACTGAAAAAAATACACACACATTTCAAGTCAATGTTATTAATATAAAAATGACTATACTAACACAACACTGTAAATCAGCCATACTTCAATAAAATATTTTTAAAATGGCTATACATAAAAGTCTGCATATTCCAATAGAAGGAAAAAGGGTAAAGGCAAATCATTCAAAAAAGGGAGAGATGCAAAGATGTCCAACTTCACCAATAATGTTACTTAAAACAAAATATTTTTTTCACCTCCCAGTGTTTTTTAAATACCCAGTTTTGTCAAAGACGTAAGAATATAAAAGGCATCACATACAGCTGGTGGGACTATAATTAGATAAGCTGGAGGAAAAATTGGCAATCCCCACCAGAAGCCTTGAATATCATGTACCCTTTGACTCAATAATTCCTCTTCAAATAATTTATCTCAAGGAAACAATGATGGGTGTGTTCAAGGTTGCTACAATAGCAGAAACTTGGAAAACACCCTAACTGTCCAACAATAGGAGCGTTAAGGTCTTCTTTGTGTAAAAATTGAAATAAATAACGTGCATAGCAGAGTGTCCTAGTTAAGTCCAGTCTGGGCATAGAGTCTGGGCCATTTGTGGGGCTGGAAGACTGATAACTCCTCTGGAATTCATTTCCCTGAGCTGACAGGTGAAGGCAGGAGAAAGAAGAAATTTGAGGAACACAAGATTAGGAAAAGGCAGACAATGGGACTTTGAAAATATATGGAAAAAGAGGTTTGAGATAGAAGCAGAAAAACTGTTTTCATGAGGGACTTTTTAGACTAAATTGGCACGTGGGATTAACAATATAGGTAAGCGTAGTGGTGAAAACTTTCCTGGAGAAAAGTAAAGCAGATAAGAGTACAGGGAGTGTGGGTGAGGTGGGTACTTTGCAAGTTTATTTAGCGTAGTCAGGAACTGGCTGCTTGCTCAGTTGTGTCCGACTCTTTGCAACCCCATGGACTGTAGCCCATCAGGCTCTTCTATCCATGGGATTTCCAGGCAAGACTACCGAGTGGGTTGCCATTTTCTTTTCCACGAGGGTAGTCAGGGAAGACCCCTCTAATGGACTGACACTTGTCAGAGACCTGAAGGAAAGGTGAGAAATAAAAAAGGAGTCTAGGCAGAAGGGACAGCAAGGACAAAGGTCCTGAGGCATCAACACACTTCTGTGTTGGAGGAACAGCAAAGGGGACTTGGGGCTGGAATGCAGTGAACAAAGAGGGGAGTGAGAGATGATGAGTCAGTGAGGCAGCCAGGTCAGGTCAGGTAGGCCTTTATAGCCACTCTAAGGATTTGCCTTTTACTTTGAATGAGTCAGGGAGCCATAATGGGATTTTTGAGTAGAGAAGGGACATGACCTGAGTTATGCTTTTAAAGGATCACTCTGCAGAGTGCAATGTAGACAACAGACTTTGGGGTCGGGCATGGGGGCAGGAAATAGAAACTGGAGATAGTTAGAAGGCTACAGCAATAACACAGGCAGAAGGCAGTAACTTGGACCAGGATGATGGCAGAGAAAATTGTAAAGAGTGTTCATATCCTAGATATACTTTGAAGATAAACTGGCAGGAGTTGCTAATGGATGGGGTGAGATGTTGGTTTATGTGTGTTTGTGTGTGAGTGTGTGTGTACATGGGAACCCCACTTCATCCCAAATGAATCAGATTGTCTGCATGCAAATAGTTCATGATATTTCGTAAAAGCTTCCCAAGAAGATGCTAACCAAGGTTGAAAACCACAGCTCTACATTGGTCATAGGTTATAGGAGACTCTCTTCTTTAATCTTTGTTTTATTTTCTATAATAAAAGTTATCATCAGTAGGAAAGACATTTTAAACAAAACATCTCTCCTCCCCCGCTCTGGGATATAAAATATGGGTAAGATAACAATCACAGGGCTTTATTTTAATATCTCCCATTGCCAAATTCCTACCATCCTTCCATGGCTAGCAGAAATGCTACCTCCTCTCTGGAGTCCCTTAGCTCCCCCAGGGCCCTGCGATGGCTTATTTTTGCTTATTCACTTTTGTAGCATAGTTCTCCAGATTTTGTGTGCGGAGCTTGCATTTTGACTGGAGGGAGTGGTCCTGTAAACCCAGTCTGGAAACTGTCAAAGCAGGCCTTGGAGGGTTCTATTTGTCTGGAGGCCACAGTTCAGCTGGATGAAGTGGTGGAGAGAATGTCAGCCAGGGGGACACAGGCAGGCTAAAGGCTGGCCCTGGATCTGGGATAGGCCGTGGCCTCCCCTGAGGCACTGGGCTCCTGGTTCATCTGTCCTGAAGCCCCAACTCTGGGGAGGCAGGGAGTGAACTATTTGTATAAGCCATGGCCCAGGAATGTATCCCAAGTTCTTTGGCAGCAGGCTCCTGATTTGGAGGTCTAATAAAAAGTTACAAAGAAAAATGCAGAAAGCTTCTTTCCCTCTTACACCTCTGCTCCACACGCACTGTTTAGTATCCTGCTTTATAAGCTTTCAAGTCAAATTATGACTAGTTTCCCATGTCATTACACATTCTTCAAAAATATAATTTTGATGATCACATATATTATTCTCATTACCTAACCATCCTTTAATCACTCCCCCATTGTTAAAGTGTAGGGTATTTCTAGCTTTTACTTCATATTAAATACCATATATCTGATCTAAAAGGAAGAATTAGAATGCAATCCCCAAATTTTGAGACTACAACCAAGAGGAAAAGTTCTTTTTCAAAGATTTCCTTACTTTAAAAAAAAAAAAAATCTTCTTTGGAAGGGCAATCACTCTCACCATCATGTGAGTTATATTTGTCTTTACTATTATTATTTAGATCTGTATATAGCTCTACAGTTCATAAACCTCTTTTCCCCACATCATCTAATGGACACAACAACACTATGAAACAGGCTGTTATTTCCATTTTACATTTGGAGAAATGAGGCTCAGAAAGGCTACATGACATGTTCAATACAATTACTGAGTGTCAGAACTTAGACTTGGGCCCAGGTCTTGGGACTCCTAAAACCACATCCTCTATGATGTGCAAAGTATTAGGCTAGGGTGTCCTGGGGGAGGAGATGGACAGACAGCAGTAGAAGGACAAGTATGGTACAACTCTACAAAGCAGTGTGGTGAATGCCACTGGAGACAAACAGATAAAGTAACACCAACATGGGCCTTGCAAAGACAAAGCAGTTCCTCTCACTGGGGGACACTATAGAGGTTTTTGGAGAAAAATGACTGAAAGTCAGGTCTTTGAAGAGGAGTAAGATCTGGACATTTAGAGTAAGAAGGAGGACTTTCCAGAGGCGCAGCGAGGGCGAAAAGAAAGTGTGGCTGATTGCACAGAGAAAGGAGCAGCAGAGAGAGAGGTAGGTGGGGTGGGGCTGAGAGGAATGGAATGGTAATTGTAGCCTCACAGAGGTTAGAGCCAGAGGGCCTTGGAGCTCATCTGCTGAGGAAACCAGAGACGGGAAGGAATTTGCTGAAGGCAGTAGGAGGGGAGGAAAGGGCAGGTTCTTGGTTCTACCCTAGCCTCTGGTCACCCAAGCCAGTGCTTCTTCCCTGCAATAAACTTGATTGATCTCCTGAATCTAAGGGGCCATTTCCATGGCACAGTCTTTGCGATGGATCTAGGACCTGCAGCAAAATGAGAGATCAGCACCAGACCTTGGGAGGAGAAAGCCAGGAGGCTACCGCAGTGGCCTGGCAAGGTGACAGAGGAGGTCTGAAGGAGGAGGAGTCAGAGGAACAAAGAGGAGGGAACTGAGAGATAAATATTGCAAAGGTCACACAGCCAGGACCTGATCAGATAAGGGAGGGAATGGAGAAGGGACTATATCTGAGTTTCCAGCCCCTCAGAGAAGGCAGCTTGATGGTGTGAGGGGGGTGGGGGTGGGGAGAAGTCAGTGAGGAGCCAGAGAAACCAGGTAGACTTCAAAAAAATCCTGCAGCATTGAAGAGCAGTCTGCACCTCTGGCTACTGTTTGTGAAAGATACATAAGTCGCTATAATTGTTCTGGAAAAATACACAAAAAAGTGGTATCACTCAGGGCCTTGGGAGAAAAATGGGTGGTTAGCAGACAGGGGTCTGTCTGTGGTCTCTCCCTTTCAGATATACCTCTTTGGATGATGAGCCACGGGCACGCAATATCTAACAGCAAAATAATTAGAAAAAGGTTTTCAAGTTGTATAGAAAATGGAAGGAAAGAAGTAAGAAAATAACACAAAGGAGTAACGGTTCTTTTTTCCTTCATAAGGGGAGACTTGAGCACCTTGAAAATGTGAGGGGGAGGGGATAGTGAACCGTGGCCCGGGAGTGGGAGGAGAGAGCTCCGAGGCCCCGAGGAAGTCGGGTTGCCAGGGAGGAGGAAGACGTTTAGGAAGAGCAGGGTGGGAAAGAGGAAAATGGAGGGAGTGTTGCCCGCGGATTCCGCTCAGAAAGCGGGCGTGACACTGACAGCCGGCGGGCCGGCAACACACTCGTGGACCTGGGGAGAACGACCTCTCAGACCTCCCTGGTGAAAAGCGGAATTGCTCCTGCTCTCGGGGCCTGACATTCAAGGCAGCACCGTTTACGGTGGTAAAACGACAGAACTGTTAAGTAACCCGGCATGGCAGGAGGTCCCTTCATGCCGTGGATTAATATTAAGTGAATCCCATCTGGGATTTGGGGTTCCCATGAGAAACAGAAAAGATGCAGAGCGGTGTATATTATATGATGCCATTTTGGAAAACAAAAGGAAGTGCCGTGTGTGTAAAACAAAAGGAGTACTGTGTGTGTGTGTGAGAGAGAGAGAGCGAGAGCGAGATTTTACGTGGTCATGGGGAAAATCACGGACGTATACAGGTTAAAACTGGGATAGTGGAAGATGAGGAAGGCAGAGGGGGCACTCCTTCCTACTCACAGTAAAAAGGAGCAAGTGCTAAACAAAAGCAGGAACCACCCAGTACCCGAGATCCGCGGTAAAGTCCCTGAGGCCAAGAAGCCCGGGGCGCGGGCCGAGGCGCACCAGAGCAGAGGGAGGGCCCGGCAGCTTTATTTCCAATTCTTGGGCTTGGGAAAGGGCTTCCTCCCGGCTCTTTGTTAAGGAGGACCGGGAGAGGGCAGGGCGCGTGCGCCGCCGGCCCCTGCGGAAGGGCAGGGGAGGGTGCGCGGGCGGCGGCCGGGCCCTGCCTCGCCTTGTCGCTCCGCCGGTTGGCCGGGCCCTACGCTCGGGCTGGCGTTCCCCCGCGGTCGCCGCTCCTCTGCTCGGCCTCGCGCCTCCCGCCGCAGGGCCGCCGCCGCCTCCCGTCCGGACAAAGATGCCTGCCTCGGGCGCCGAGCCCTGCCGCCCCGCTCTCGGGCCGCCCAGCAGCCCTTTGTTCCGCACCCCCTTTTTCTTTTTTATCCCCCCTTGCTCCGCCCCCACCTCCCTCAGTTCCTGGTAACCTCTCATCTACTTTCTCCATCTTTACAAATTTGCCCGTTCTAGATATCTCCTCTGTCAGGAATCGCACAATATTTGGCCTTTTGCGTCAGGTTTATTTTGCTTTGCATAACGTTTTGAAGATTCACTATTGTTGTGTATGAGGACTTCATTTTTTTTTTTTTTGCAACCTAAAATTTACCATTTTAATGCATATTTTTAAAATTAATAAAAGGAAAGAAAACATTAAGAAAATACACAAAATCCTAGAGATTTCAATTTAACATTTATTAAAAGGCTTGCTTTCCTCCATCTGAGGACACAGCAATAGCAATAAGATGGTTTACCATCTGCGAGACAGGAAGAGGTTGTCACTAGACACTGAATCTGCTAGCACCTTGATCTTGGAATTCTCAGTCTCCAAAACTGTGAGAAATAAATGTTTGTTGTTTACACCATCAAAAAAAGAGAGGCCAACAGCGTGCAGCTGGAAAATAATCAAGGGACCGCAAAGACTACACCCAAGTGAAGGATGGGAGTGGAGGAAAGCAGTTAGAACTGTCTTGTCAATAAAAATGTAAAGTGACTCATATTTAATTTTTTTAAAAAAAGGAAAACAAAAAAAGTAAAATAAAGTAGTGAATTCTCTGACAGTCCAGTGGTTAGGACTCTGTACTCTCACTGTCTAGGGTGCTGGGGGGAACTAAGTTCCTGCAAGACAAGTGGGGTGGCCAAGAAAATAAAGTTTTCTAGTAACCACATTAACAAAAATTTCAAAGCAGTAAAGCATTTTACTTAGTCCAATGTAGTAAAAATATTATTTCAACATATAATCAATTTTTTAAAAAATGAGATATATATCATTCTTTCATCCTTGGGCTTCAAGATTGGGGAGGTCATATAAGTGCTCAATAGCCACATATGGGTTGGAACCCGGGGTGGGTGTCAGACAGGTATCAAAACCCATATTTCATCCCTTACTAGGCTGTGTAAACACAAATTACTTGTCTTCTTTCACCTGTTTCTTCATCTATAAAATGGAACTAACAGCAGTACCCAACCTATAGGGTCATTGTAAGTAAGGTCATTGTAAGGTAGATGGGGCTTCCCTGTTGGCTCAGACGTTAAAGTAACTGCCTGCCATGCAGGAGACCCAGGTTCCATCCCGGGGTCAGGAAGATCCCCTGGAGAAGGAAATGGCAACCCACTGCAGTATTCTTGCCTAGGAAATCCCATGAACAGAGGAGCCTGGCGGACCCTAGTCCATGGGGTCCCACAGAGTGGAACAGGACTGAGTAACACTTTCACTAACACTTTCAATGGTGCATGAAGCATTTAGTACGTACTCAGTAGATGTAGATGATTATTAGAGGTAAATTAGATGGCTACTAATTTGAACTAATGAATTTTGGTGTTATTGTGACTTCATTCATTCCCATCAGATGTTGTGCTTTGGGGACAGTCCAGAGGGACAGTTAAAAGAAATGGACAAACTGGGAAAACTTATTTGCAACATATATGATAAGCAAAATATTATTTTTAATATGTGCCTGCAAATATTATTTTTAATAAGTGCCTGCAAATAAATAAGAATATGAAAATTTAAAAAAAAAGAATATGAAGAATTTAAGTGGAGAATTCAAAAAAGGACACCAATATCTGATTTTTTTTTTTTTTTTTTAAGGAAGACCCATTTGAAATAAGTTCAGCTATCCTAGGAACTGAATGAAAATAAACATGATACCATTGCTCAGTAACAAATTGGCAACAACCAGAATTTGGTGGCACCTAATTTTGAAGATGAGGTGGGGAGATCGACTCTTTTTTCAAATCAAGGTTTTCTGAAGTTTCAATCCTCAGATATACTCCTAGATTATCAGGGTAAACAAGCAGAGTTCTGGCTTCAAGGGGAAGCTAGCCAGACAGCCTTTCTATCCACCTCGTCCCTATTCCAAAGGAAGCTGAATAGCCACAAACACCTTTTAGCAAGTTTGATTTATGTTTCCTTATTCCTTGTGCAGTCATTACATATTTGCTTTGGTAACAGTCCTTCACCTCTATTGTTGACATTTCATGTAGCTTGAAATAGTCCCAACATTGTTCCAAATTTGGGCAGGGCTAACTGACATTCTTACTTAAGCCACAAAACCCCCAGAATATTCTTAGACTTTGGCTAACTTCTTCAGGAATGCTCTATCTGCCAGCAGGTTCAGCTATGTATTTGGGGGACCCAGTGCGAAATGAAGACGTGGGATCTCTTTTTCATAAAAGAAGGAAAAAAGCTTTTTCCTTTCTTCTGCAGTCTCTGCCACCTGTTATGGTGTTTGCTTTTTTTTGTTGCGCCCTCAGGCATAAGAATACTCAAGGGGCAAGTGTGGATCCTCCACAGGTGCCTGGGGTCCTGCACTTTTCAGTCTGGGAAAACTTGATCTAGGGCTGCGGGAAGAAACTCCCTCAGACTAAGTCAGCCTTTGGGTCTCTGCATTCTGCTCTATGGCAGGAGCCTTGAGGTGAAAGATGCCTCATGGTGCAGTCATCTCAAAGGGAGGGAGAGTTACAGGAAACAGGAAAAAAAAATACGTTGGTTAGGAGGTCAAAATATCATCCCTGCACGTACATGAGTATCTGAAAGTTGGATTAATGAATCAGCCCCCAGAGAGCTGATCCACTGTGTGTGTTAATACATGAGGTCTCAAGCCAGGCAAGGCTGAGGGCCAGTCTGACTAAGCCCTGAAGTGAGCTGACACCATGGAGAATCTCTGTGGATTGGCCTGCCAGTCTTCGGCAGTGACCCTATTCTGTCTCCCTTCATACACTTCTAGGAAGTTCCTAGATTGCTCAGGGGCCCAAATAGGAGAGAGGATGGTTAGTTGAAACCCTGCTTTAGAAAAAAAAAAAAAAAAAAGAAACCCTGTTTTATTGCATCACAAAATGCCTCTCTTGAGGCACTTCCAGGCCCCACCTTGGAGGGAAAAGCCTTCTGAACATTCAGTAAACATTCTAAAAGATGTTATGTTGGAAGCCAGGGCTGGGGATGTCTTCAGTTACAGTCCAGGGACCAACGTGCCTCACTCCAGGTAAAGCCAGCTTCCATGTGTGGGTGTTCCCTGCCTCCCCCATTCACTGGGAGTCCAACATTAAAAGAAGCCAACACAGGTCCCTCACTTTAGTCAGCCAAAGGATTAGAAATGATTCTTTCCTGACTCAGAGGGAGGAGCCCAGCACCCAAATACCGGCAACTACATGAACCAAAGAGGACAGTGGGGGTGGAGGGTTGGGAAGGCACTACGTGGGCCTCATTTGGTATCCTTTCCAACAGCTCCCCAGGCCCCAGTGTCCTTAGGGTTCAACTCTTCCCTGAGACAGTTCTCTCCTGTCTGGTCACTATCTCTGTCCCACCTGGAACATGTTCCTGTGACCACTTGAGTTTTGAGGAAAAGGAGAGGGAGAAAGCCAAGAGCCTCTTATTGGTCAATATTACTCTTTTCCTCTCAGCAGCATTTATATTATTAACCATCTTCTTCTGAAAAGCCTTTTTTCCTTTTTGTGGGGGGGGTGGGGTGGGTGGGTAGGGAGGGGGCATATATCTCTCCTCTGGTTCATTCGTTTATTCACTCAGTCGTGCCTGCTGTATGCCAAGCATAGTGATGGATGTGGGAGACAAAAGGGTGAGACTCCTCGTGAACTCTTCAGGTTCGTCACTCACAAAGGACTTCCCCTTTCCCTGGTACTCTTCCACCTCCCTCACTTCCTCCTTTTTTTCCCCTCGGTTCGCAAAGATGTCCTCTCCTGAGGCTTTTTCCTTTGGTCCTCTTTTCTCCCGCATGCCTTCCTTCAATCCCATAACTCCAATGTCTCACAAGTCTCTTATAGCGCAAGTCTCTTAAATCCTACCCCCAGATGAAAACTCTCTCCTGAGCTACAGAACTGATTTTCCAACAACTGACCAGTTATTTGTACCTGGATGTCCCACAGAAACTCAATATAATTCAAGAAAACACTTCTCTAACTTTCCATCACTCCCACCCCCTCCTGCCTTACCTCTCTTGACCACCTTATCCTTGTGACTTCGATGCTAATGTGAACAAAAACACTCTTTCCCAGGATAAAAAGTATGGTTTGTTTGACTTTACCCATGCCCCTGACCTTCCACGGTCAGTCAGTGGTCAGTTTCTACAGATTCTGCAGCCAGGCTGTGTCCCACAGATGTCTCTTTATTTTCATTCCCGCCTCCACCCTGGCTGAGTCTCTCCTGGACTGTTAAAAAGTCTTTTATCTGGTTTCCATGCTCCTGGCTTTTCCTATATATATATATATTTAAAAATATTCTACTGAGTATTTTCCCAGGTGCCAAAGTGGTAAAGAATCTACCTGCCCATGCAGGAGATGCAAGAGACTTGGGTTCGATCCTTGGGTCGGGAAGATCCCCTGGGGTAGGAAATGGCAACCCACTCCAGTATTCTTGCCTGGAAAATCCCATGGACAGAGGAGCCTGGCGAGCTACAGTTCATGGGTCACAAAAAGACCCAACTGACCACACACACACAAATTGAGTATTTATATACTATTTTTTTAAAGCACTGTTTATTTATTTATGAATGCACTGGGTCTTCATTGCTGCATACGGGCTTTCTCTAGAGCGTGGGCTCAATATTTGTGACGCACAGGCTTACCTGAACCTGTGTCCCCTGCACTGGTAGGTGGATTCTTAACCACTGGATCAACAGGGAAGTTCCTGACTTTTCCTCTTTTTAATGTGGAGCTCTCAGCAGGCCTTTTTCTTGTCTGCAAAGTCTTCAGGGATTCAGGCCATCACCAGAATAAAATACAGAATCCCAAAGTTGACATCTAAGGGCTCATCAAAACAGGCCTATCCTTTGCCACATATTCTATTTTTCATCAACACAGGCCATTTCCTTCTCCAGGGAATGAAGCATAAAATTGAGGCAAAAAGAATTGATTTCCCATGACTACATCTTCCAGGGCCTAGCACAGAGCCTTGTATGGAATCGCAACAAAATGAAATAGAAAAAATAACAACTTAGAATGAGAAGCCCTGGTTACTAACTGTTACACTTAGGTCACCTAATATTTCTCAGCCTGTTTCCTTATCTGTGGTTTCCTTCCTCATGGCATTTACTATCTATCAAGTAGATATATATGTGAAAGGTTTGACAGATAGCAAAAATAACCTATGTGAATTTATTTAGTCAATAATACTTATTCATTGAAAGGGAAACAGTTGAGGAGAATCACAGAGGGAACATGGGAAGCTGCTCAGGAATAAGAAGGCACAGTGGTAAGCACTGCTATAGAAGGCTTCTTCTAAGTTGCCTATATTCTCCCCTCCAGTTGCACCTCCACATGGTGGAGACAGTCATCTGGCCCAGTCCTAGCATGAGTGGGGCTAGGGACGAGAGTGTAAATGGAGGCCCCCTTATCAAATGCCACATACCTTCATAAAAGCAAAATCACAAAATATGAACTATGGTTTTATACAACTGCAAGTTTCACTAAAGTCAACTGAATTTAATTAATTTTACATAAATTGTGGTATACCTTGATAAGACTAGCAATATAGATAAAATAAACAGAAACATAATTCTTTTTTAAAAAATAATTTTAAAAAATTTCTTTTTGACTGTTCTGAGTTTTCGTTGTTGCGTGGGCTTTTACCTAGTTATGATGCGTGGGCACTGCAGTGGTTTTTCTTGTTGCGGACCATGTGCTCTGGGGCACACCGGCTTCAGGAGTTGTGGCATGTGAGCTTAATAGCTGTGGCTCACGGACTTAGTTGCTCCTCAGCACATGGGATCTTCCTAGACCAGGGGTAGAACCCATGTCTCCCGAATTGACAGGTGGATTCTTTACCACTAAGCCACCAGGGAAGTCCTCAGAAACATAATTCTTAAATTATCATACATTCCATGAGATTATTTCTCTTGTGCTCATTTTGGCAAAACCTCTAATGATGTGTGTGTGAAAGTCACTCAGTTGTGCCCGACTCTTTGCGACCCCATGGACTATACAGTCCAAGGAATTCTCCAGGCCAGAATACTGGAGTGGGTAGCGTTTCCTTTCTCCAGCTAATGATGTGTGGTAAGTGTAAAATACACATGAATTTTGAAGACTTGTTGCAAAAAAAAAAAAAAAGAAATGCACAGTTTCTCATTGAAATATGTATATATTATATATTGAAGCTATAATATTTTGGATACATTGGTAAATAAAATATATTATTAAAATTAATTTCACCAGACTTCCCTGGTTATAGGGGACACAGGTTTGATCCAGGAAGATTCCACAAGCCACAGGGCAACCAAGCCTGTGTGCCCAAACTACTGAAGCCTGAGCAACCAGAGCCAGTGCTTCCCAACGAGAAGCCACCGCAATTAGAAGCCTCTGCTTGCGATAATTAGAAAAAGCCTACAAGCAGCAACCAAGACCCAGCAGAGCCAAACATAAACAAATACTTAAAAAAAATTAATCTCACCTATACCTTTTACTTTTAAGACATACGACAAAAAGTTTAGTTATATTTTTATCTTGCATTATATTTCCATAGCACAGTGCTGACCTAAGGATTAAAAATTAAAATGAATTTGAAGTGTATAAAATGTGAATAACTCAAAAATTTTAACGAATGTAAAATATAAAAAATTTAAATTATTTTTCAAGTTTTCATAAATAATATTTTTTCTAAGACACTGAAAAGGCCTTCCTTGGCAGCCTAGTGGTTAGAACTCTGAGCTTCCACTTCAGGGGGTGAGGGTTCAGTCCTTGGTCGGGGAACTAAGATCCCACATCCTGCGCGATGTGGCCAAAAAAATAATTTTAAAGTTTTTTTTAAATTAAAAGGAAAAATATAGATCATAATTAATGAATATCAAACATTTAAATACATTAAAGTGAATCCAGACTTTTATTTAATTTTTAACAAATAGTTTAAACAGAATGACATTAATTTCTATAAAACTAGAACTATTAATAATTCTAGGATTATATATATATATATATAGACTTGACAAAGAATTATGCACATCACAGATATATTTATGAAAATTTAAGAGTAATATGAGTCTTTTAATATTGAAAAAGTTCATTTCCTAAACTGTCATATGCAATGCTGTGAATATTTGGTAAACTATGAGTACATCTGTAACCATGAACAAGGAGAAGAAAGAAAATTGATGATCTGCACTACTGGGAAACCATACTTTATTTTTCAGGAATCTGTTGTATCTCTACTATGGTACATTGATGGTAGAGAAGGCCTTATCCTAATCACCAGAACTTGTGAACATGTTACTTTTTATGGCAAGAGAGAGTTTACAGGTATGATTATGGTAAGGATCATGAAATGGGGGGGGGGGATTATCTTTGTGGGGCCAGTGTAATCACAAAGGTTCATATGAGAAGAAGGCAGGAAGGTCAAAGAGAGAAAGATAGATTGGAAGATGCTACATCACTGGCTTTAAAGATGGAGGATAGGGCCATAGCTAAGAAATATACTTGGCCTCTAGAAATTAGAAAAAGGGGAGAAACCAGACTCTTTTAGAGCTTCTCCCTGCTAACACCTCAGTTTTAGGACTTCTAACCTCCAGAGCTGGAAGATAATAAACTTGTGTCATTTTGAGCCATTAAGTTTGTGGTAATTAGTTATAGCTGCAATAGGAAACTAATACCTCTGCCATCTAAGAAGAAGGATCCAACAATTAAAAAAAAAAATAGTTTCAATGTTTATTTATGTATTTGGCCACACTTTGTGGCATGTAGGATCTTAGTTCCCTGACTACGGATTGAATCCCTGCCCCCTACAGTGGAAGCACAAAGTCCGAACCACTGGACTGCCAGGGAAGTCCTTAATTTGTTTTTTCTCTTAATAATAAAGTGGTCTGTTCCTCATATCCTTCCTGAATGCCAAAGCAATCTTCCAACATAGAGGCACACAACCCACAAACTTCATTGCATTTGGTCGCAGTCCCCTTTTCTTTTGAGAGCACAGGTTAACAGATGGAGAAGAGAGTTTCTAAAGGCTTGAATACAGTTAGTAATAAGCGTAGATATTTAGGGTTCTGAGTGGGACTGGACTGGCACTGAATACAAGATACTCAATGACAAAGATTCCTGTGAGTTCTTTAAATAAATTTATTATTTTATATGTTTGTGATATATGAGGCCCTGTGTGCTAAAGAATCTGCCTGCCAATGCAGGAGACACTGGCTCAATCGCTTGGTCAGGAAGATTCCCTGAAGAAGGAAATGGCAACTCACTCCAGTATTCTTGCCTGGGAGCCTGGAGGGCTACAGTCATTGAACTGCAAAAGAGTCAGACAGGACTTAATGACTAAAATAACAACAAAGTATAGGTTACAGAACAGGCACTTCTTGCTTGAAAGCAGGGTAAAACAAAGCAGGAAAGAGTGAATCAGCTGTGTTTGTTTGCGCATGTGCTGAGTTGTTTCAGTCACGTCCAACTCTTTGTGACCCTATGGACTATAGCCCACCAGGCTTCTCTGTCCAAAGGATTCTCCAGGCCAGAATACTGGAGTGGGTTGCCATGCCCTTCTGCAGGCCATCTTCCCAACCCAGGGATCAAACCTGCATCTCATGTCTCCTGCACTTGCAGGAGGGTTCTTTACCACTAGTGCCACCTGTTTGCTTGTTTATCACTGATCTAATTAATTTCAAATCTAGAAGCAAAGGCATTGATAGAAGACCTCTTTATGATCAGAAGATCATAGAATCTTGTAAAAGTTTTCAAACCAATAGTTTGATTATACTTTTTAAAAAACTTTCAATTTACTATTATTATTTTTGGCTGCACTGGGTCTTCATTGCGTCACTCAGGCTTCTAGTTGGGGTGCGTAGGCTTTGTTGCCCCGAAGCATGTGGGATCTTAGTTCCCCAATTAGGGATCAAACCCTCATTCCCTGCCTTTGAAGGCAGATTCTTAACCGATGGATCACCAGGGAAGTCCCTTGATCATACTTAATGGAGTAATTCTAGAGTTACTCCTTTAAAGTCTAAACAAGGAAAGAATGCTCATTATTTTAAAATATTTTTTTATAAATTCTAGCCACTGCAGTAAGACAAGAAATAAGAGCTCTATTTGAAAGAAGACAAAACTATCAATATTTGTAGATGATATGCTACGTTACCTGAAAATATTAGATTTTCTGAAAAGTCACCTAGCATTAATAGACAAATTGTTAATTATGTATATCCCACTTATAAAACAGCCACAAAATAAATGTACAAAAAATGATAGATTTTTCTATATGCCAATAACATAAAGTTAGAAAATATAATGGTTTAAAAAAAAACCTAAAAAACATCCAGAGCCTATGTGAAGAAAACTCTCAAACATTACCCAAAGACTTCAAAGAATATTTAGAGGAACATTCTGATTTACATGAAAAAATGATTATTCCAATGTCTGTGCTTCCAATGCCACCAAACACTTCTTTAATTCTCAGTGGACATCAACAAGAAATAATTCTGACACTATCTTCTAGGAGGTGGTGTTAGATCCCATAGTTTAAGGGCTCAGTTCTACAAGACTGCTCCCACTTCAGACACCAATTCCAAGTCCAGATTCTTACCTATGCTTCTGAGTGACCAACTATAAATTGGAGGTTCTTATCACCTGCTCCTTTGATTCAGTTACTTTACTACAGTGGGTCACAGAACTCAGGAAAACAATTTACTTATTAAGTTACTAATTTATTATGAAAGATTTTAAAGGATAGGAATGAACAGCCAGAAGAAGAGATGGGAGGGACTTCCCTGTTGACCCAGTGGTTATAACTACGCCTTCCAGTGCAGGGGCATGGGTTCAATTCCTGGGTTTAGAGCTAAGATCTTACCTGCCTTGTGGCCAAAAAACTAAAACATAAAACAGAATTAATATGAACTTCCCTGTTGTACAGAAAATAAGAATCTGCCTACCAATGCAAGGGACACAGATTTGATCTCTAGTCCAGGAAGATTCCAGTTGCCTTGGAGCAACTAGTCCTTGTGCCATAACTACAGAACCGCAAACACCTAGAGCCCATGCTCCACAATAAAAGAAGCCGCTATGAGAAGCTGGAGCACCACAACAAAGAGGAGCCAGAGCCCACTGCAACTAGAGAAAGCCTGAGCACAGCAATGAAGACCCAGTGTGGCCAAAATAAATAGATAAAATTAAAAATATATGTAATAATAATAAAATGAAAGTGCTCTACTACCAAAAAAAAAAAAAGGAAAAAGAGAGAGAGACGCATGGGACCATGTTTAGAAGGGTCCAGAACACAGCAATTTTTGTCCCCATGGAGTATGGCATATGCCACCCTCCTGGCAAGTAGAAAATTCTGATTAACCAAACTGGAAGCTCTCCAAATCTCATCCTTTTGGACTTTTTATGGAGGCTTCACTACATAGGTATGATTGACTAAATCATTGGTCTTTGGTGACTGATTTAACTCCAGCCCCTCTCCCCTTCTGGGACTGAAAGTTCCAACCTTCTAATCACATGGTTTGTTCCCCTGGCAATCAGCCCTCATCTTTGGATGCTTTTCAAAAGTCACCTCATTAACATAAACTCCAGGTGTGGTTCAAAGGGGACTGTTACACATATCAAGACACTTTTTTTGCTCATATTACTTAAAGGTGTTTTTTCTTTTTAATAATTTTTTTTTTTTTAATTTAGTTTTGGCTGTGCTGGGTCTTCATTGCTGCACAGACTTTTTGCTAGTTGTGGTGACCAGGGGGCACTCTTTTTTTTTTTTTTTTAAGGGGCACTCTTTTCTTGTGGTGCACAGCCTTCTCATTGTAGCGGCTTCTCTTGTTGCAGAGCATGGGCTCCACAGCTCACAGGCTTCACTGCTGCACAGGCAGCAAACTAGTTGGGGCACATGGGCTCTGCAGTTGTGGCTCCCGGGCTCTAGAGCACAGGCTCAAGAGTTGTGGCACCCAGGCTTAGCTGTCCTGTGGTATGTGGGACCTTCCCGGACCAGGGATGAAACCCAAGTCTCCTGCATTGGCAGGTGGATTCTTTACCACTGAGCCACCAGAGAAGCCCTGCTCTCATCATTTAGAAATTCCAAGGGTTTAAAAAAAAAAAAAGAAATTCCAAGGGTTTTAGAAATGGGATGAAGACAAAATATACTTTTGTATTATAATAAATCACAATATCCCAATTATAAAGATGTCAATTTTCCCCATGGGAAACTGAAAAATGGTCCCCTCAGACAGTAAAGCATCTGCTCGCAATGTGGGAGATCTGGGTTCAATCCCTGGAGACAAATAGTTGGACAAGACTTAGCACACACCCATTCCTATTTAATTAGGAGCAATCAAAGTACCTTCAAAATCAAGGAAGGCCAGTAGCCACCAGAAACTAGAAGAGGCAATGAATGGAGTCTCGCCTCCAGATGGAGTGTGGCATTGCTGACACCTTGAGTTTGACTCAGTGACACATATTTCAGACTTCTGGCCTTCAGAACTACAAGAATTCATTTCTGTTGTTGTTAAGCCATAAAGTCTGGTCATTTGTTATAGCAGCCATAGGAAACAAAAACATCCCCAAAAGGATGTTTAAATTAAATACAATTCAATTTTTCATTCAATTCCACTTTTCTAGAATCTGTAAAAATTATTCTAACATTTTAAGAAAAATAAGAAAATTAAAATGGCCAAAACATTCTTGAAAAAAAAAAAAAAAGAACTGTAATGAAGAAGGACTTATACCAGTAGATATTTAAGTGTGCTTTAATGAAATTGTGATTACTGCATGAGAACAGAGAAGTCAATCTACAGAATAGAATAAAATCTAAAATCAATTCTATCTATGCTTATATAAGGATTTAGAATATGATTAAGATAGCATTCCAGACTGGTGGGGTAAGTGTGGCTTGTTCAATAAAGGATGTCAGGCAAGTTGCTAATTAACCATTTGTAAAAAAAAAAAAAAAAAATTTAGATTACTTGACTCATATCATGAATCACCATTAATTCTAGAGAAATTAAATATTTATGTATAAGTAAATTCTCTACCCAGAGATAATTTTTAATAAATTATAAATTATTGTAAATCCAAATGATGACATACTAGGTAGTCATTAAAAACAATGAGAAAAATATTTTATGACATGGAGAGATGATTGCAAGCAAGCACTGTTAATTGAAGAAGGCAGGTTATAAAAATGTACTGCACCATTCCATTCAGAATTTTATACTATATGCACATTTGGTTAGAGAAATAACTCAAAAGACAGATCAAAACATATCAGTAATTTTTTTCAGTGGTACAATTATGTGCTGAGTCACTTCAGTCACGTGCAACTCTTTGCGACCCTATGGACTGTAGCCCGCCAGGCTCCTCTGCCCAGGGGATTCTCCAGGCAAGAATACTGGAGTGGGTTGCCACACCCTCTTCCAGTGGATCTTCTTCCTTCCAACCCAGGGATCAAAACCATGTCTCTTATGTCTCCTGAATTGGCAGGCAGGTTCTTCACCACTAGTGTCACTATAGGCTATCTGTATTTTCCTCTTTTTACTTATCTGGATTTTTAAAAATAATAAATATACATTGGTTCTGAAAAAAAGTATTTAAATTTATGTGATTACTCTAATGAGGAATAATCAAAGTATCTTCTTTTTCAAGATAAAATTCTAATATGCTTGGTTGCAAGGTATAATATATTGGTTTCACTGGGTACCTATTATTTCTCAAGTACTTTATATATTACTTAATCTTTCACAATAATGTTATGAGACAGATAATAAAAATATAAAATAATCCCCACTTTACAGATGAGGCAATGAAGGCCTGAAGTCAAGCATCAGACTAGGATTTGAAGTCACATCTGTTTTTAAGGTCCATGCCCTTATTCATAATACCAAAACTCTGGAAATAACATAAACCTCCTTGAGGGGAACCAGATAAATTACACTACATTAATACAGTACAAAACTCTGCAGCCACAAAAATAAAACTTAGAATGCTCTCTGTACACATAGAAGGAAATGTTTCCAGGACAGTGTTAAGTGGGGGTGGAGGATGGGGACCCCAACAAGGTGCAAAAGGTCTGTACATCATGGCACCATTTGTTAGAATGGAGTAAAGAAGAATATATATTTTAGCTTGTATATGCATAAAAAGCTTCTCAGGTGGCTCAGTGGTAAAGAATCTGCCTGCTGATGCAGGAGACACAGGTTCAATCCCTGGGTTGGGAAGATCTCCTGGAGTAGGAAATGGCAAGTCATTCCAGTATCCAGTATTCTTGCCTGGAAAATTCTATGGACCAAGGATCCTGGCAGGCCATGGTCCATGGGGTTGCAAAGAGTCAGACATGTCTGAGGGACTGAGCATGCACACACATGCACATAAATATCACTAGTAGGATAAACAAAACCTAGTAACAAGAGTTTTCTGTTTAGGATGGGGGAAACGGGCAGATGGGTACAGGAACAGGAGACAGACTTTTCGTTCAGTCAGTTCAGTCGCTCAGTCACGCTGATTTCTCGTTATATACCTTTTCATACTATTCTAGTTTTGAGCCATGTATATGAATTACCAATTCAAAAAAGTAAACACACATAAACATTTTAAAAGCAAAATAAAATAAAACAAAACTTTGTCCTTTCTGCTCTTCCACATGCCTTAAGACATCTTTGGAAGGCAGTCTGCATCCGCTTTTCAATGAGACACATGGGGTAGTAGGCCTGAGGACTCCTCCAGTGGCTGGAACAACAGCGTCAGCACAGAGATCAGGCAAGCAGGGCCAGGCCAAGCACGCCCTCTTTCCTTACTCCTAACTTAGAAAAACAAAACCAACACAAAGCCACTCATCAGCATTTCTGTAGCCAGCTGTTAACCAATCCTCTTCCTGCCCTTTCCTCTTTCTTTTCTTCCTTTTTCCAGAAAAACCTGGAAAGCTCTGCAAAGCTTTGCAAAATGACTTACTTGCTCTGGCTGCCTTGTTTTCCTTCTCTCCTTTGGCCTGTGTCATCCTCTGAGGCAAGGACCGCAGTCTGACTTCCTGCCAGCTGGCCTGCTGGGTTCATTTCAGTGTCTTAAAAAAAACAAAAAACAAAAAAAAAACCAACTGTATTTTCCCAAACCTACAAACCTCAAGTTAGGAGTCATTTTGTCCAGCTTCATCCAAAGTAGAACATCTCAGTTATAAAAATTTAGCCAAGTAAATGTACTTGGTTTTAAACACAATCCCTTGGTTTCACTTTGTCTATCCAATCAGCTCGGAGTGACAACTCTCATAAAATGTCTGGTCGTGCTAAGAATCCCATGGGGCAGGACTAATTGTGTGTCGAGTTTAGCAGAGCAGAGAGCCCCAGTAAATTTTCATTTAGTAATTCAGTGACTGTCAATTGACACCTAATATGTATCCATGGCTGTCTGAGGCCCTGTGCTGGGGACAAAAACAAATGTGAGACCCAGCTCCAGCCCTCAATCTCTAATCCCCCGTTAGGACATCTTCAGCTCATAAATGTATCTGGGCTCATTCATTTTGTTCTTTTAAATCCATTTGCAAGGTATCAACTATACCACTAAGTTGTGAACATTTTCATGGTTAGCCGTGTTCAGAAATATAATTTACAGGGATGGTTTTCTCTAGCTTCTCCCTTTTTAAAGACTTCTGAGAAATAGCTTTTCCATTATAAAGATCATAGCAAGAGTTCAAACTCTGGGTAATGTAATCCACACAAGATTCACTAACCTTTCAGGGTGTTAATTAGTTATAACAGTGTCATAGTGTTCAGCTTTCAGTAGCTAGAATTCCTTGGCTAATATGCAGGAAATTTGAGATGTATGCCAGGTGCGTTCAATGAAAGGTTCTGCTCAAATCAAACGTGAGTCAAAAAGCAAGTCATTCTCAGCAGCGTTGAGCTTGGCAAGGAATCAGGCGTCTAGAACCATATAACCAGCCCTACCCCTGCAGAGTACTGGGCTGGAACACTGTCATTGAGCGAGTGCTGCTAAATGTGCTGGGAACAGAGCAGACGGCACCACAGAGACTGGAGGCCCACATGTATTACACATGTACAGCATCCCCAGGAATGACACCACGAGATTCATCTGCCCTGGCTTATTCTCAGGGAAAACCCCAACCAGGATGAGGATAAATGAACACCACAGACTGAAAGAAGTAGCCAGAAGCTGCTGCACCACTGTGGCTTCCACAGATCCATATAAAACACAGCGGCAGGAAGAAGGAGTGTTGCCTTTCTCAGGTTTCCTGTCAGGACATCCTGGCTTGAAACACGGTTTTGTCACTGAAAAATCTGAGCTAGTCGACAGATGGGAGACTGCCAGGATGTGTCCTTGAGAATCTCAGAAAATCGGTCAGTTTGCAAAGGAGTTCACCAGCAGGTATGAAAATCACCTATTTCCATTAATAACTGGTAGATTTTCTTCCAGACAAAGAGGAGGCATGAACTGATTCAAGCAATGGGGCCTGGGGAAGACTCCATGTACACATTCTGAGCAGACAAGGTCTTTTTATTTTTTGGCAGTGCTGTGTGGCTTCCAGGATCTTAGTTCCGCAGTTCAGTTCAGTTCAGTTGCTCAGTCGTGTCCGACTCTTTGCGACCCCAAGAACTGCAGCACGCCAGGCCTCCCTGTCCATCACCAACTCCCAGAGCCTACCCAAACTCATGTCCATTGAGTCGGTGATGCCATCCAACCATCTCACCCTCTGTCATCCCCTTCTCCTCCTGCCTTCAATCTTTCCCAGCATCAGGGTCTTTTCCAATGAGTCAGCTCTTCACATGAGGTGGCCAAAGTATTGGAATTTCAGCTTCAGCATCAGTCCTTCCAATGAACATCCAGGACTAATCACCTTTAGGATGGACTGGTTGGATCTCCTTACAGTCCAAGGGACTCTTCAAGAGTCTTCTCCAACACCACAGTTCAAAAGCATCAATTCTTCGGCGCTCAGCTTTTATAGTCTAACTCTCACATCCGTACATTACTACTGGAAAAACCATAGCCTTGACTAGACGGACCTTTGTTGGCAAAGTAATGTCTCTGCTTTTTTTCATATGCTGTCTAGGTTGGTCATAACTTTCCTTCCAAGGAGTAAGCATCTTTTAATTTCATGGCTGCAATCACCATCTGCAGTGATTTTGGAGCCCCTAAAAATAAAGTCAGTCAGTGTTTCTACTGTTTCTCCATCTATTTCCCATGAACCAGAGATCAAACCTGTGCCTCTTGCAGTGGAAGTGTGAAGTCCCAACCACGGAACCATCAGGGAACTTCCAGAGCCCTGTCTTAAACAGCCTTGGACCAAATTTACAACAAGATTTAACAAACTTGGGGTATAGGCATTACCATATAAGATGGTAGGCGCTGTCTCGCTTGTGACTCTGAAGATCACCTGAGAATTCCCCATTGTCCCATGGGTTTGCCACCCACATTGAACAGTTCAGTTAAGCAAAACAGTATAAGGCTATATCTTGAACACTATAAGTCATCTCCCTGGGAGAACCATGAGATAAAAAGTTGTTTAGTTGGTAAGTAATGTCCAACTCTTTCACAACCCATGGACTGTAACCCGCCAGGCTCCTCTGTCATGGGATTTCCTACATAAGAATACTGGAGTGGGTTGCCATTTTCTTCTCCAGGGGATCTTCCCGACCCAGCGATAGAAGGTGCATCTCCTGCACTGGCAGGCAGATTCTTTACCACTGAGACACCAGGGAAGCCCACAAGATAAAAAGAGGATCCATTAAAAGGAGAAGAGACTATAAGTCAGGGCCCTGTTCTCCAGGCTTGTCATGGCAAGCTCCAGACCAGAACACTCATCTGTTAATTCATTTATTCATTTACTCATTCAACAAACATTTATAGAATACCTCTGAGGTTTTAAGCACTATGCTGGGGGTCTGAGAACACAAAGGCAAATAAGACCTGGTTCCCTGCCTTTGAGAGTTCACAGTTGGAGATGGAGAGCCAAGAAGATCAAGTCCAGTAAAGCACTGTGTGGATGTTGAGTGTGACTGCCCTTCTTGTTGTGTGCCTGCCTTGTTTCAAACACGGTGGCACGCAGAGAGTTAGGGAAGAGTGATGCCTGAGATGCATACCTGAGAGTAAACAGAAGCAGGTCAGGGGAGTGGGGAAGCAAAGAATGTCCAGGCAGTGACAGCATCGTGGGCAAAGGTACAGAGGAGAGAGAGAAGCCATGGCTGTGTGCATAGAGAACAGAGGGCAGGAAAAGTGGGGTGGAAGAGATGAGGATGGATGGGGAAATTAGAATCAGGTGACCGAGGCCCTCGCCGTCAGGCTAAGGCAGGAGCTGGGTCTCCCTTTGTGTCCCCCAGGGGTTGGAGACACTGGTACATATTAGTTGCCGATAAATATCTGAAGACAGTGAGGTGCCACTGATGGGTTTTAAGCACTGATGGGTTTAAGGGGAGTAACATGACCAGGGCTGCATAGGAGACAGGCATTTCGGGGAAGACTTGAAGAGGCTTAAAGTGCATGCAGGAAGACCAGATGACCTTAATGACCTGCAGTCATTGAGGGAAGAGACGAAGATGGGCAGAACTAAGGTAGTGCCAGTGGGAGTGGAAAGAAGTGATTGCACACAGGATCACTACCTCAGACAGGAGAGAAGGGGCTGCCATTTTTAGGTCAAACAGTATGCTTGATGTTTATCATGTCTCATGGGCAAAGCCAGACCACATGCAGAAACTACTGGCCAACCTGAAGACTCTTCAAAATCACAGACTGAGACTATAAAGCTGGTGGTCTCCACTGTCCATGACTGTGTCTGGGCAAGATGCCACTTCTCAGGTCCCCACAGAACTTCTCTTGCACTTATTCCCACTGCCTCTTCTGTGGCAGAGGAAGCAAAAAAGGACAACACTGTTCAGAAAAGGATGACACCCAACTATCTCTAAGTGACCGATCTCTGTCCAAATGAACAGGCTGGGTTAAGATGAAGGGGCCCCAATCTCTTTACAGAATGTCAGAGGGAACAATTAAAGTCCTTTGTGCACAGAAAGGTAGCCAGAACTCCAAGAGGGAGAGAGACTTGCCCAAGGACAGACCTAGAGAGGAACAGAACAGGGAGGGACAGCCAAGAACACCGTGTGATCTCTACTCCCACCCCCCACCCCATTAGGAAGTCCTTTAAATTTCCCCTAACCTTATCATTAACAGAGGGGGAGGAGGAGACAGGTATAAGCTGAGCCAATTCAGCTACCAGCCACACCAGTTTCCCCAGCTTCAAAGAGAAGAGAGATGACCACTGACTCTGACTATTGTTACAGGTCAGTGTAGACTTTTGAGGCCCTGTTGTACATCTCTCAGCCATGTTCTGGGGGTACTAGCTAATAACACTAGTATTCACACCACCACCTTTGCTCTCGCCTCAACCACGAGTTTCTACTTCTACTATTCTGTTAAGTCATAAAAACATTTTTATAGTGTCAATATTTTTGTCCTAGTTTCACCTCTGGCACCAAGTAGTCTGATAAACTTTATAGCTCTGAGTCTTGGTCAGAAAACAGTGTTGTCTGTTGGTGGGAATGTAAGCTGGTATAGCCACTATGGAGAACAGTACAAAGGTTTCTTGAAAAACTAAAAATAGAACTACCATATGACCTAGCAATCTTACTACTGGGCATATACCTTGAGAAAACAATAATGCAAAAAGACATGTGTACCCCAATGTTCACTGCAGCACTATTTACAAAAGCCAGGACACAGAGCAACCTAAAAGTCCATCAAAAGATGAATGGATAAAGAAGATGTGGTACATATCTACAATGGAATATTACTTGGCCATAAAAAGGAACAAAACTGAATCATTTGTAGAGACATGGATGGACATAGAATCTATCATACAGAGTGAAGTAAATCAGAAAGAGAAAAACAAGTATCATCTACTAATGCATATATATGGAATCAGAAACATGGTAAAGATGAGCCTAGCTGCAGGGCAGGAGTAGAGACACAGATGTAGAGAATGGACATGTGGACAGGACGCAGGGAGATGGGGATGGGGGAATTGGAATACTGGGATTGACATATATACACTGTGTTCAGTCGTTCAGTCACGCCTGATTCTTTGTGACCCCATGGACTGCAGCCTGCCAGGCTCCTCTGTCCATGCAATTTTCCAGGCAAGAATCCTGGCACGGGTTGCCATTTCTCACTCCAGGGTTGGTCAGGACCAGACTTTTCAGTTGAGATAACCGCCATCAAATATACACTACCATGTGTAAAACAGACAGCTGGTGGGAACCTGCTGTATGTAGCACAGGGAGCTCATCTCATGCTCTGTGACCTAGAGAGGTGGAAGGGGTGGGAGGTCCAAACAGGAGAGAACATATGTATACACATAGACATAGACATACAACAAACCGTACTTCGTTGTACAGCAGAAACCAACACAACATTATAAAGTAACTATACCCCAATTTTTATTTTTTCCCCAATTTTTAATAAAAAAGAAAAGGAAAAAATAGTGCTGTGACATACAAGCTGAGCAGGTTGAGGTCCCTCCCGAACTTCGTATCTCCAGCTTCACAGGCACATCTGTGAACAGTGAACCTCTCGAGGAAACACATGTGGTCTCTGCAGATTCCACAGCCACCCTGTCTCAAGGCCTGGCTTCCTCCCCTCCGGCTCCCCCAGACCCCGCTCCCCCAAGCAGGAAAAGGACTGGAGGTGTTTCTCTAGCTCTTTCCTCTTCCCCGCTTAGGCCTATCACATCTCACAAGGTCAACACCTATTTTCTTAGACCCATAATATTCATATTTAGAGGTTTAGGGTACAATTCTGTTTTCCTCTATCATTGCACTTGGTTTTTCTTGCTTTCAGAAGTGCTCCATTCATACATCATGGCTTACTTTTCCCCAGGCAGTGAGTCATATTCACTGACAAATTTTATCTTCTGGGTCACAACCTGGTCAGCTCCCCCTTCTCACAGAAAATGATCAAAGGCCCAGATCTGGGTCTTTAGCTTGCACATATATTTTACCTTTATATTAACTTGCACATAATTCATTAAACATTTAAAAGAAGAAAATAAGAGAAAAAAAAATTTTAAGAAAAAAACCCTCAGTACATCCTCCAACCTCCCCACCCCTTGTTTTAATTTTCTCCACAGCACGTCTGACATACTATATAGCCCGTCATCCAACCCTTCTTTCCCACCCTCCTTCCATAGTCTTTCTCCTCACTAGACAGAAAGGTAGGGCTTTTGTTTGTTTTGTTCATTTATATATCCCCAGACACAGCTCAGCGCCTGGCATATACTAAAAACTCAAGACAGGTTAAATAAACAAGCTGCTGACTAAACAGTTCATTTTCTTTCCTTTTCTCTGGGGCCTACCACTCCCTCTCCTGCTGCCACAACAGTGTTTTTTTTCTTTGGCTTAACAGTTAAGAGATCAGATGACCATACATTTTACATCAGCTCTAGAGGGACTTCACTGAAATAGCAGAGGATATTTCTTCTCCATCTCCAACATCTCCATCTATTGAAATCCTATCCATTTGGCAAATCCTACCCAGCTCTTCTGTGATACCATCTTTTCTTTAACCTCTCACAGCAATCTCCCCCCACCTTGGAAACCATAACACCTGATGCCTGTATCCCTCATCTAGAATTTAACACTTTCTGCCTTGTAATGATAATTTTCCTGAACGTGATTGCAATAGGAAGGTCAACAATAAGACAAGGGTAGTTTTTCCTTGGCAAAGCTGGCTTCCTGCCCCTCCTCCCCAACTTAATTTCTTGCTGATTTAACAAGACCCAAATCTGGGCCTTACAGGTTTAAGCCGTCCCATGTGAAGGGATCCACCTCTAAAACACCTATTAACCAAGTTCACACAGAGGTTGCAGGGCATACAAACCAAATGCCAATGTAATGATTCATACCAAGGAACTGTGGACATTCTAATGGACTAGAATGCTTGAGTTGGCCTGACTGGCTGATCTTTTCCTCAAGGGCTGAAGAGTGCTTTGTTAACAGAAACTGAGAACAAAAGTAATCAACCTAAAGTCCCATCTCTCTTTATGGCAGGGCCCCCTTCCCTGCTACAGGAGCAGTCTGATCAAGGCCATCACAGTGCTCAAGTTCCCTCAGTTAAGGCCTGCCCTTCTTTAGGTAGTACCAGGGCCAATGCTCTACTTCCAAGGATGGCCAAACCCCTTCTGCTCAGTTTAGACTCTAAACTGCTTTATCACTTAACCTAAATTACAACCATGTTCCAGCCTTTTCTTCTTGAGACTGCTCCCAGACGTCTGATTAGTGCTTGGAGTGTCTTTAATCATTTGGGCAACAAATTTACAGACACTTTCTAGGTTTACTCTCATGGAGAGCGCATCATCCATTACATGTGGATTTTACTGGTACGAAAGCAGACTTATTTCCTGTCACTGTGGTGTGTAAACTGCACTGGCAAAATAGAAGAAATTTCTCCAAATAAGCACCTGGGGGACCAGGTGCCTTGTAGGTTTCAAACTAAGGTCCTAAGGCAAGACAGAAAGAATTGCTTTGGCAGCAAAGAGGAAGGAAAAAAACACCTTCCATTTAAAGTGGCCCAGGGTCAACTAACAAGGCTCATCTGCTCTCTCAATCCGAAACACAACAGCTACCTATCTTGTTCAAAACCAGGGAATATTTACCTACAAAGTCCTGGGCTTTGAGGAACGACTCCGAAATACCTGGGCCCTTATTAGTTTGCCTTATCCCGGGAATGTGTCTACCTTCTGATCTAGCCAAGTTCAAGATTTTACAAAAAGAAAGGAAACAAAAGAAGGTGGAGAGAGGACTTATGCCTTTGTTGCCTTACTCAGGTCTCTTTCAGTTCCATAAACAACTAGCAGTGGGTACGGGTTGTCATTCTCAGGATGAAGTTCAGAGAACACCTCTCCGCACCAGAATAGCTAAGTCACTTCAGTCATGTCCGACTCTGTGCGACCCCATAGACGGCAGCCCACCAGGCTCCTCCGTCCCTGGGATTCTCCAGGCAAGAACACTGGAGTGGGTTGCCATTTCCTTCTCCAAACACCTCCCTGAGATAGCAGTAAACCTAACTTACACACACACCACATTTCTGCCTTTCACACTGCCGACTGGCAAATGAGCAATGGTTTGTACATGGAGCAGGTGCGGGAGAGGTGGCTTCTGCCAGATGATGCTAAAAAAAGGCCCCAGTCTGATACACAAGTCGTTCCATTAACCCATCCATGATCAAAGCGAAGTGTGTATCAGGAGTGGTGGTCCTTCTTTGTCTTTGGGGACTTCTAAGATCTCAAAGGCTGCCCTTCAGCGCTCCATCACTTAACCTGCTTTTTTGACTTATACACATGGCAGGTATAGCCAAGAGACTGGGATACGGAGAGGAAGGTTTTAGTGTAATATGCCTTCACTCTTACTCTCTGGATGGTCCTGAGCACCTCATACTCTAGAAAAGGGTTGACTCCTACTGCCTCTTTCTTGCCTGAGTGCTGCAATGGAACTTCAGTAGGGCCTCTGAAATCACTTGCTCTATCACATTCTTGCTATAAGAAGTGATGATGCACACCATTTACGCTGTTGAACCAGAAGTTTCCTCCTCTCTATAAAAGGATAATTCAAACCTAGCTCACAGGACCGGCTGTGGGAATCTAATGAACTAACTTGTGTGAAACACAGTCCCTGCTACATAAGCACTCCAGGATACATTCGTTTTCTTCCTTCCAGGAGATAGTCCTGCACTGTTTACTCTGTTAGACCAGCTTCCTATAAGCTACTGGAGTGGCTTGTCCCCATGGCTCGCTCATGCCATCCCAGGAAATGGCCACAGCACTGTAACATGAGATGAAAAATTCTAGGAAGGAGCAGCTAGAACAGAAAGACAACTGCACGGTGCCACAAGGCAGTGTGCCCTAGACAAGGCTCCCAGCAGGAAATCCTGTGGCCTCGCAGTATCACAGGTGCTGGGGCCCAGAGAAAATTCCCCTAACCACCCTTCAGTAAATTCTCATCAGGCCCCACATTCAACTCATCAGATAATGGATGAGCCCTCTACCACCTTTTCTTCTAAAGCCACTCATTGGGTAGCCTGTGGAGCTCATGCTAGGAAAAGCAAAGTTTCTCTCCATTAGAACTCAGTACTGGGAACCACACAAAGCCTTTAAAGAACTACCCAGAGATTAACGACCCTGCAACGTGGCTCTAAGGGTTAGGGTGACACTAACCCGGTGGGAAAAAGTGGAAAAACAACTTTTTACATTTTGACTGGCTGACTACTACTAGGCTGCTAGGCACAGACTAGTGAGTCTCTGGAGTGGACAGTGTTTTGAAAAGGAGATATGAACGACTCGCTCAAGGCAGACAGGCCAGCCGGAGGCCACGCTCCCTTCTTCCACACCAGGAAGGACAGCCAGGGCGAGGCTTGGGCGGGGAGGGGCCCGGAGTCTGGCGCGGCGGCTCTGGGTGCAGTTAGGCCCCACGTGCCCCGCCGCCCCGGCGGATCAGCCGGCCAGAGTCCAGGATCGGCCCCAACCGCACGAGGGTGTCAGGAAGTCGGTGCCCGGCCTTACAGAGGATGTGAAGGTACTGGGGCACGCCTGGGCGGTTAAAGACCTCAGGAGAGATTCGCGCCGGGCCGCCAGCACCCCTCCCCTCCGAGCCCGCCTCCTCAGCACCTTTGCCGCAGCTCGGGCAGCCGGCCCGGCCCCACAATGGGTCACGAGGCAGCGTCGGCGGCGGGCGCGGCCCGGTCAGTCCCGGCAGGACCGCCCGGCGCCACCCACGGCCCCCACCCGGCGCGCGCCACGTCCCCGGCTCCTCCCCTGCCCCCGAGAGCCACGCGGGGAACCCCGGTGACGTCACCGTCCTCCAGCTCTCGCCTTCCCGCGCTCTCCAGAAAGGACGCGAAGGTGGTGACGTGTCCGGGGCTTTTACGCGGCTGCGCAAGCGACGTCGGCCACAGAACGTCCTGCGGCGCCGCCTGGTGGAAGAAAAAAACCCCAAGATGGCCGGAAGCGGCGGAGCCGGCGAGGGGAGAACGTGACTGACGTCAGCTTGCGGAACCGAGGGGGCGGTGGCCGCGTGACCAGCCTCCGCCCTCGGCGCCGGCGCGTCTTCCTTTTGCTGCTTTTATCAGTACAGTGTGGTAGCTTATTCCCCTTTCATTTGAGGTTATAACCTTGCCTTTTCTCGAACTTAACAATGTAAGTTACATTGTTGGTTATAGAAAATTTGGGGGGGGGGGGGAAGCAAAGGAAAATATATGAAGGAAAGGAATAGCAATATCCCTTTTCATATTTACTTCTGGCCTTTCTTTTACTTTAATCAGGTTGTGAACTCCCTGTATAGCAGTGGTTTTTTTTTTTTTTTAATTAAAAAAAAATTTTTTTTTAGCAATGGTTTTAGGTACAAAAGCTCTTGAGGGACGAAAAGCACCAAAACTAAGTTAGAAAAACACGGTAGAGGAGAAACAGAATAGGTTAAGGGTAATAGTATTTAATGAGCATTTAACAAGACTATCTCATTTACTATGCACATCATCCACAGGAGGAAACTGGGCTCGGAGATTTTAAAAACTTGCCTAAGGTTACAGGGCTCATAAGCGGGTAACGGAGTAAGGGATGTGAACCCAGCGGTTTAACTCTGAACCTTAAGATGGTGTTCTGGGGAGAGGGTGAAAAATTGCAGGGAAAATAGATGGTGGCAGACCGGCTTTGTATTTCTATAACCGTCAGATGGTGACTAGTTCCCAGGAGCAAGGCTTCATCCGTAGGATCAGCTTTGCAGTAGTGTGCCATAAAACAGATCCCACTAATATATGCCTTGAACCACCTCGCTATGTGCTTGTTACCGACCAGAAGCACTGCCCTCTCCCACTAGCAGTGGAAGGTGAGGGTCTGCACCAGCGCTGGAATTAGATCCTGCAATTCGAAGTGCAGCTTGCACTCTGGCAGCGTTTCTTCAGTCCAGCAACTTGCTTCATCCAGCCGGATGATAAAATTGCAGGCTCTTGGACTCCACCCTGGAATTTCTGACTATATGGTCTGACTATATCCGTGGGTGATGTCTGTGCACATTAAAACACTAGTGTAAACATGTCCTCCCGCCCTTTCTTGTTGAGATAGGTGGGATGGTAGAAAGATGTGAAGGGAGCCTGGTTGTGGGAGGGCAGGCAGACTGGAGGTTTTGTTTTTTTGTTTACCTGGGCCACATGACTTGTGGGATCTCAGTTTCCTGACCAGGGATTGAACCTGGGCCACAACAGTGAAAGCCCGGAATCCTAACCACTAGACCATCAGGGAACTCCCTTTAAGGACGTTTAAAAAGAGGATCAAATAAGGAATGCCAGGAAATATCATGACATGGGCCAGAGGAAAAGTAGGAAATCAGAATCTATAAGATTAAAAAAAAAGGGGGGGGGGGACTACGTTGAGTTAAGCAGGTTCATCTTGGGAAATTCGCCGCCAAAATAGACACAGGGCTGTTCTCTGTGACTGACTTTTCTGTGTTGTCTGTGACTTTTGGCTGAGAGAGTCCATTCATTCAAAGGGCTGGAGGAGGGCAGCCCCTGCCCATTCATTCCCTCACCTTCAGTGGATAAAGCAGGAGTTCCCTGATTTCTAGTGGAGGGCAAATCTTGGCCTGTTTCTGACATAGGAGACCTGGCAGTGATAGAGGAGTTCCTCTGGGATGACATATACAGGTTGCACTCTGTAAGTGGCCTGGCATGGGGGCTGGTGTGGATGCCTGTGTATGGACATGTGGGCTGGAGGGAAAAGGAAGTGATTGGCTGACCAGACACAACAGTAATCAGTGAGAGAAGAGGGGGACCTTTCCCCCAGAAAGTCACAGAGCTGATGACCTCTGGTACCTTGAGAGAACCAGATGGCAGGCCTACAGAACTTCCCTTAGACGGGTGGTTCTTAGAGTCAGATTTTCTGAAGGTCTCTGAGTGCCCTGTCATGCCTCTGAATAGTAGCAAGCTGTTGAGATGCTAGCAATTTTGGTAAAGGCAGATGTGAACCACAGTGTCCTGGGTGTAGGAGTAGCAAGTAGTTCTCACCATGCCCACTGTGTTAGGGGCCTGGCGGTGTTGCCTGAAGGAGGAGTTAGGATGCCCATCAGTATACACTCAGTCTGAAGATGGTCAGTCTGTGCAGTAGGCAGCAGGCTGTGTGGACATGGGAAGGTTTTGCACTGCCCACTCCAGAATACAAACAGTGGCTGCAGCATGCAAAGGCAGCAGATGGGCAGCCCTCAAAGAGCTGGGAGAGTCCAACAATTAATGGAGGAGGCGTGCAGCAGATGGTACAGGAGGGAGTGTGTATGGGTGGGTGCAGGGTTTGAAGAGCACTGGACTGCTGGGAGTATCTAGGCCCATTCTACTCTTGCAGTGAGGGGCACGTCTGAAATGAGGTCACTGCTGATGGTGTCCCAAAGGTATTTGGATGCTGGGAGTGGGTGCAGCAACCCTACTGGTACTCTTAGGACTGTGCTCAACCTGGTAGAGAAGGTGTCAATGTAACTCTGAACCCATGCCAGATTTTGATGGACTGTGTTGATGGGCCAGGGGGGTCCTGGGTGAACACCCCAGCACTGGAAGGGGGGGCCTCTTTGGGTAAATTATTTGCCCTGGCTATGTTCTAATGGCCTCCAAGGTTGGAGTCAAGTACTGCTAGACTGAGCCAGGATTTGCCTCTCACAGGTTTAGCTTGATAAAAAAACTGTGACTGATGTCCCCAAAGACTGAAGGACTTAGAATAGGCCAGCCACTGTGTTTCCATGGGTATTTTTACTTTTCAGGCAGGCACTCTGCCTCACCTAGTTATAATGTCTCCTCTTCTCTATACTTATCCAAACCCTTCCTATCCTTTTTTATTTTGTCCACGTGGCAGGGTTTGCGGGATCTTACTTCCCTGACCAGGAATCAAACCCGTGTCCCCTGCAATGGAACCATGGAACACCAGGGAATTCCCCTTTTCCTCTCCTTTAAATCTCAGCACAAAGTCTAATTCTCCCTGGACCTCTGGGTTCTCCTCAAGGATCTTCCTCATTGTCTGAAGCACTTGAGAACTCTCCACACAAGCCAGCCCCTCAGTTGTAGAGGACAAACAACCCTTCATTTGCCTACCCATCTCCTTCATGTAGGGGGCACAGGTCCTTCTTTTAACAAAAATGCTCACAGACCTGTCTCCCACCTCAATTAGGTCCATCAGACCTTTGTTTGGGGATTTTGGACTTTGTACTTTCGAGTTGAGCAGAGGAGTCAGTCCTGCTCTAGAGCAGAAGTGAAAGCCATAGTTTCAGGTGCATTTATTGTTGTTGTTCAGTCACTAAGTCTTTTCCGACCCTTTGTGACCCCATAGGCTGCAGCACGCCAGGCTCTCCTGTCCTTCACCATCTCCTGGAGTTTGCTCAAATTCATGTCCATTGAGTTGGTGATGTTATCTTAGCATCTAATCCTTTGCCACCCCCTTCTTTTGCCTTCAGTCTTTCCCAGCATCAAGGTCTTTTCCAGTGAGTCAGTTCTTCACATCAGGTAGCCAAAGTACGGAGCTCCAGCTTTCAGCACCAGTACTTCCAATGAATATTCAGGATTGATTTCCTTTAGGATTGATTGATCTCTTTGCTGTACAGAATGTGTTAGGAGCCAGATAGCCTACCAGAAGGAGCTGCTCTGTGTTGATAGTAATGAAGCCTCAGGAGAGGTAGAGATGGGTCAGATGGACCCTGGCTGCAGGGGTTCTGAGGCCTAACCACACCCCTGCTTCACCCAAGGATAGCTGTCTAGCCCTGTTTTAGTGTCCATGAACCAGTCATTCATTCCTATTTTTGCCTGAGCTGGTTAGAGTTGGCTTTTTGTTATGTGCAGTCAAAACTGCCTACCTATACACTTTTCTCGTCTTCCAAAGATAATGAATTAAGAAGAATTTATAAAGCAAGATGATAAAGTGGAAAGAACATGCACTTTGGAATAAAATGAAACATTTTTAATGCTATTTCCAGTATGATACTTAATCTCAGAGAGACTGTTTAACTTTATAAAAGAAGGAGTGGTGGCTAAACTCAAATAATGATGAGGACTAAATAAGAAAAATGATTAAGTGAGATTGGAAATGAAAATGCCTGGGATGTAATAGGCAAATAGGAAATGTTCCATTCTCTTCTTTTCTCCTTAAAGGCAGGCTTCTATTCTGTGACTTTCAGTATCTCCATTCTGTGATCAATGAATTAAAAAACAGAAATTGAATTTTACCACCTGTTAAGCTTTTTGGAGAGTAAAGAAGGAAGTAAAAATCAAGTGAACAAGCAATTACAAGCATTAGTTTGAAACGTCAATCAATATTGCCTTGACACCTGAATCTCTTTTTCCTGGTTCACTATCACCTAATTCTCCCAAAAGGTTTATAATTTTATAATTAGACCAACACAAGATATAATTTATAAAAACTAGTGACACTGTGCATTATTTGAGAAGAGAATAAAAGGATATGATTGGAACTCTGTCAGGATGATCTTCAACATTTTGCCCTAACCAAGGTATTAATTTTCCAACATGTTAGTATAAGGTGGAGTGCTGCTGACTTCTTAGAGAATTAGGAAAAGGTTGAAACAAACTCTAAAGGTGAGTCCTTCAGGAAGGTAAGTGAGCTGGTTTTCTTTTTGTTTCTCTAAAAACTCTACCCAGGAATATCATCCAAGTTAAATGAAGGCTATACACAGCAGCACCAAAAGGGCTATTTACAAGAAGAGTTTTTCTTCAAAAGAATTCACTTGAATGCACTGAGAAGCTGCATCTTAGCTAAGAGTAGTTCACTAAGGAACAGAGCCATCTAAGTATCTAACTAGTATTTAAAGTTGTCAAAGGGTGGGGATGTGCAAATTTAGCAGCAAGACTCTTTGTTTTGCTTCAAGGGAAAGTGATGGTGGTCAGAGGCGCCAGTTCCAAGGGCTGGTCCAAGGGCGGCCGCTGGTCCTGGTACTCTGCCACATGCCCGTTGCGGTGATGCCCGTACTCAAACTTGATTCGAAGTTCACCGATCTTGGACTGGGGCAGAATATCTGGGATCCACTCGATGATGAAAGGTGTTGGCTCCTTTTGATCTGGGGAAGTGTTGCCTGAAGAGAAAAAAGAAAAAAGAATTGATTAGTACAATTCCAAAATAAATTTGCACAAATTTTAAAAGCACAAAGAAGTTAAAAAAAAAAAAACCTATATGAGAAGAAAAAAAAGGGGGTGGGGCAACAAGAAGAATCAAGGGAAGGGAAAAGTGATTACTGCTTTATCTATCCAAAACTGTCTGGCATTGTCAAATAAAATAAGACCCAGCCTTTATGAAAATAGGGCCAAAAGAATCATAAGGAGAGGCCAGGCTAAGAGGAAAAGACAGCTGGATGAGATGAAAAGGGAGACTAGCAAGAAAAGTTCAAGTTTCAAGGAAACCAGAAAGAAACAACTAAAATCCACATAGTTCTAACATATATTACAAATCCATAATAACCACCAGAGTGTTGTACTGGCATATATCTAGACAGACGAAAAGACAAAAAAGAAAGATCCAAAATGGATACAAAAAGAAGAGGAATTGAAGATAAGGCCAAAATGCTATTTTCAATTAGTGTAAGAAATACAAGTAAGTGTTTCTTATAACAAATGGGGTGCATCAACTACATAATTATCTGGAAGAAACTAAAAGATGACAGAATCTTACTTTGTAACTTACATCAAGATAAAGTCCAGAATATTAAAGATTTAAATGTGAAAAACTCAGGTTAAAGAATGCTCTTGAATAAATATAAAGTACTAGCAGAATTAAAAACAAGCATATGGTATCACCTCAAAAACATGGAGACAATAAACATAGAAAACATAGTCCGTTTAGCAAAAAACAGAAAAAACAAAAAGACAGGGGGCTTTCCTGGTGGCTCAGTGGTAAAGATTCTGCCTGCCAACGCTGGAAACACGGGTTCAGTCCCTGATCTGAGAAGATACCCTGTGCTGAGGACCAACAACGCCCATGAGCCGTAACTATTGAGCCTGTGCTCTAAGCCAGACAGCCGCAACTACTGAAGCCTGTGCACCCTAGTGCCCATGCGCTGCAACAAGAGAAGCCACTGCAATAAGTCTGCACAGGGGAACTGGAGAGTAGCCCCTGCTTGCCGCAACTAGAGAAAAGCCTGTGCCGCAAAGAAGACCCAGCACAGCCAAAAATAATAAATAATAATAATAAAAAAGCAAGACGACAGAAGACTAACTATATTAATACCAGTAAAGGGGATATATTAAAATCAGAGAAAAATAAAAAACAATATAATACTGATAAGATTCAATAAGAACAAAGTGTCACAAAAAAGTTAAAAGGATGGCAATCATTAGAAAAATGTAAAACAAAAGAAAGCCAGTGTCACTGTTGTAATATTGAATAAAGACAAATTAAGGGCAAATGTTATTTTTAAATTGATGAACTGTTAATATAGGCTGAATCTATATTCTCTAAAATTTCTCCCTAATATTATTGTATCCTCCCAAAATTCATAAATTGAAAAACCTAATCCCCAATGTGACAGTACTTGGAAGCAGGGCCTTTGGAAGGTGATTAGGTCATGAGGGAAGAGCCCTGATGAGTGAGATTGAATGCCCTCATTTAAGACCCCAGAGACATCTATGCCCTTTCTGAAATGTGATGACACAAAGAGAAGGCTGCTGATGGCTATCTTTGAACCAGGATGCAGGCCCTCATCAGACATTGAATCTGTAGGAATCTTGGACTTCCCACCCTGCAGAATTGTGAGAAATAAATCTCTATTGTTTATAAGTCACCCAGTTTACAGTATTGTTACAGCAGTCCAAATGGATTAAGATAATATATTTACATTGACATCTGTCAAAAGCTCTAATGTACCAAAAAAACATTGCATTACAATACTTGAAGGCTTTTGCAGTATCAGAAGACATTTAGAGAAACAAAACTGTAGTAGGAAATTGTATTACAGCTCTGCTTATCTAAGTTTTATAAATCTTAAAGCTATACAAGATTTTATATTGGATAAATAATAACACATTTGCTAGCACAAATTCATATCATGAATTAGGTTAGTGAGAAAATATTTTTAAATTCCTTTAAAAAAATTGAAAAGGCACATCTTCTGAACTCAAAAAAATAAAAGTAGGAATGGATACTTAAGAATATAAAAATCAAAAGCCTCAACCAAATAGAAATTTTAAATACAAAGTATTGGGAACACAGAAACTAAACTATGATTATAGGCTATTTAGATATTAATAATAAGAACCTTAAATGTTCCTATTATCAAACATGAATTTTAAAAATTAACTGATAATTCCAAAAGGTATAAAAATTTAAAAGTTCCAAAAACTGTTAGAAAAAGTTTTTAAAGAGTTCGGAATGTTTAACAGACAAAAGTGGAAAACAGTCCAAAACATACAAATTATTTTCTTTCTTTTTTTTTTTCAGTTCTACCACTTTATTGCTACCAGCCCATCTCCCTCCACCCTCATGCACACATGCTCAGTCATGTAACCCCGTGGACTGCAGCCCGCCAGGCTCCTCCGTCCATGGACTTTCCCAGGCAAGAATACTGGAGTGGGTTGCCATTTCCTTCTCCTACAAATAATTTTCTATATAACTATTACCAAGACCCAAAAAAGATAGCCTCCAAAAAAGAAATTGTAGGCAATTAATACTTATGAATAGATAATAAAAAATCCTAAATAAAGTATTAGCAAATAGAATCTACATATATATTAAAAGAAAAAAGACCACGTAGGATTTATTCCAGAAATGTAAGATTATTTCAATATTAGAAATTGATTCCTAAAATTCATATTGTACACCAACTATACTTAAATTTCACTGCACTTGGGTCAGTAGAGTTTATCTTTAGAGGTTTCTCAAAAGATGGTAAAAAGGTATTTAAAAAAATTCAATTCCAGGGAGCTGCCTGGTGGTCTAGTGGTTAGGATTCAGCACTTTCACTGCTGTGGCCCAGGTTCAATTCCTGGTTGGTGAACTCCTGCAAGCTGTGTGGCAAGGCCAAAAATTAAATGAATAAATAATTAAATAATTATAATTAAAAAAACACTATATTACAAATCAGTTATAGCTCCTAATAAAAATAACTTAATAAACTAAGAATATGATATGCTATTAAAATAAAAAATTTTATCTGAAATTAATAATCAATAGTTCATTATTTACTAGTGAAACTTAGAGCAGCTTTTTCCAGAAATGGATTCTATATGAAATACTAATGGCATTCCCCTGAAAAGAGTTCACTGGTCAAATAAATTGGGGAAAATTTAAGTTACATAAAGTTCAATACAAATCTTTATTTCAGGATTTTTTAATATGCAAATTTATAGGATGAGTTGCTAAGAGAGATACATTATATTGTAAGACATTATTCACTACTGCCTCCCTACTCCAATTGTAACATTTTCTGAGATCTGAGTGTATCTTACAACTAGGGAAGTTTTCATGTGGCAAAATTTCCTTTCCCACCAAAAAAGTTATTACAAAGTTGACTGAACATCTTACATTCAAGGGTCTTCAAATCAAAAAAGTACAGTATGTAGCATTTTCAAACTTATCAGATCATGGAACACTTTTTTCAGAGAATATTTATCACTATCTCTTCTTCAAGACAGTTGGAAAATGCTATGCTGGGGGAGTTGAACTATAGTAAAAACAATAATTTTACTGTAATAAAATGAAAATCCACAGCTGCTAGCTTTACTATTATTCATTGTTGCTCTTGAAGTTGTAGGTAATTTAATAAGAAAGACAATGGTATAAACATTTGATAGAAAATAAATTTATCATCACTTTTCAAGTGATATAATTAATTTTCCAGAAACCAACAGGTAAACAACTATCATCACTAATAGGAACTCATTAAGGACAGCAATTTGATACTAATTATATCAAAATCTCACATCCATACATGACCATTGGAAAAACCATAGCCTTGACCAGACGGACCTTTGTTGGCAAAGTAATGTCTCTGCTTTTTATATGCTATCTAGGACTCTGGGAGTTTGTGATGGACAGGGAGGCCTGGTGTGCTGCGATTCATGGGGTCACAGAGTTGGACATGACTGAGCGACTGAACTAAACTGAACTGATACCAAAATCTGGAGAAGGGCATGGCAACCCACTCCAGTATTCTTGCCTGGAGAATCCCATGGACAGAGGAGCCTGGCAGGTTACACAGTCTCTGGGTTTGCAAAGAGTCACACGACTGAAGTGACTTAGCATGCATGCATACCAAAATCAAGAGCTTCCCATACACTGGGAGTAACAAGTTAGACACATGATAAACATCTTACTCACAAGAGTAGCCAAAAATATATTTCACAGGAGTTTGACAAAATAATTACAGATTCTAAATTTCTCCATGACATAGTTCACTGCCCTCAAAGTGCTTATAGCCTAGTTAGTGGAAAGACAGGTGAATGAGTACTGGATGGCGAGGAGTAAAGGCTCTAATTGCCTGGGGTTGAAGATCAGCTCTACCACTTCACTAGCTGTGTAACTCTGGGCAGGTTACTGTACTTATCTTCACCTCGATTTATTCATCTGTAAATGGGGATCACAGTATCTACCCCTGAGTAGGCTGATGAGCATTAAATGAATTAATCTATGTAAAGCACTTAAAATAACAGCAAGCACAGAGCTCATTAAGTGCATTTTGTTGCAGGTGTCATTATTATTAAAATACCTCAGTTAAAAATAGACAAAGCAAAAGCAATTCATCAAGTACAAATGACTAATTGAAAATTTTACTCTCATTAATATTTGAGGGTAATGTAAATTAAAAGAATGATAGGATATTTTTGCCTATCAGATCAACAAAGATTAAAAAAGAGAAACTCTTTCATACATGGTTAGCAGGAGTAAACTGTAGAATTAGTAACATCTTTCTGGAGAGCAGTGTGACAAAAAAAATCAAAAGTCAAAAAAAAAAAAAATCAAAAGTCCTAAAAATGTAAATAAACTGTGACTCTCCAATTTCACTTTTCCTTTTTTTTAAATAATTTTATTTATTTCTGGTTGCACTGCATCTTTGTTGCTGTGCAAGGGCTTTCTCTAGTTGTGGTGAATGGGGACCACTCTCCAGCTGTGGTTCCTGGGCCTCTCATTGTTGTGGCTTCTCTTGTTGCAGAGCTCAGGCTCTGAAGTGCGGGCTCAGTAGTTGTGGCACCTAGTCTTAGTTGCTCCGAGGCATGTGGAATCTTCCCAGACCAGGAATCGAACCTGTGTCCCCTGCATTGGCAGGTGGGTTCTTTTCCACTGTGTCACCAGGGAAGTCCTCCAATTTAACTTTTAAGAATTTATCCCCCAAAATATCCTAAATAAGTTAGGAAATAAGGCCATAAAAGGTTTTTCTAAAAGGAAGTTAATTATAAAAGGAAGCATTGTTTATAATAGCAAAAAGTTTGATATAACTTAAACTCGGGGTTGATCAGAGTGAGATAACTTAATGAATGAATTTTATGCAGCTCTTTAAAAATGTCATATTCACAATAGCCAAAAGATCAAGCAATCCAAGTATCTGGACAGATGAATGGATACACAAAGTGTAGTCTATACATATAATGAAACATTTCTCAGCCTTAGAAAGAAAATTTGACATATGCTACAACATGGATGAACATTGAAGACATTATGGTACATGAAATAAACCAGTAACAAAAGGACAAAAATTGTATGATTATAATTCAAGTAATCAAATTCATATAGACAGAAAGTGGAATGGTAACTTGGGTTGGGGAGGCAGGAATGCGGATTAGTATTTAATGGGTACAGTTTCAGTTGAGGAAGATGAAAATTGGAGATGAATGGTAGTGATGGTTGCATAACAATGCCAAAGCTCTTTATGGCAGAAAAATTTTATGCTTAAAAATGGTTAAAATGTTAAGTTGTATATTATATATGTTTTATAATAATAAAAAAAGTCTAAAATAATGTTGAAGACAGACATGGAAAGTTGTTCATGATATATTTTTAAGTGGAAAAAGCTATTTAGATATGATACCATGTTTCAGAAACTCTTTCTATGCACAGAAAAAAAAAAGAGTGTACACCAAAATCTTAATGGTGATGTCATCTATGGTGGGTGGGATTGTGCTGTGTGCTAAGTCACTTCAGTCATGTCCAACTCTTTGGTACCCCATGGACAGAGGACCCTGGTGGGCTTTTCCTGCAGCCTGCCAGGCTCCTCTGTCCATAGGATTCTCCAGACAAGAACACTGGAGTGGGTTGCCATTTCCTCCTCCAGGGGATCTTCCTGTCTTCTCTCTTACGTCTCCTGCATCGGCAGGCGGGTTCTTTACCACTAGTGCCACTTGGGAAGCATGGTGGGTGGCATTATCAGTGGTTTTTATTTTTCTTTATGCTCTATAGTGAAATCTATGATTTCCGTATAATGAACAGGGATTACTTCTCTAATTTTATTTTAAAAGCAGTGGCTCAAATGAAACAAAACACCTTACCCCATGACTGCCTTTACAAAATGTATGAATGTGTCTTCTTTGCTTAAGGTCAAGACTCAAAGTCCAGGACAGCATAATGCACACAGGTGACCTTCAAAGGAAGGTGTGCTATTGAAACCACCAATTTACTTACCAACTTTGAGAAAAGTTTTTAGTTCCAAGGGTCGCAGCACTGGTTGCTTTTCTATACGACCGTAGGTTTCTGCTATGCTCTCTACTTCTACTTTAGGACATTTAAACAGCTCATAGGTCCCATCTCGGTTCTGGATAAAACTCCGGGTGATTTCCAAAGGCATCTGGATATGGAGACAATACCAAGAAAGGTGAGAAAGAAAAACCTTTACAAGTAGACGAACACTGGATGACAGTAGGTTTTATTCACTCTTTCAAGTACACTCAAAAGTTTTCCTTGTATTTTCAAGTAAATTTTTTCAACAATTCTGCCTTTTCTCCTATATATTGTTCATGGCTTCCCTTTTTTTCTATAATTTGAACTCCTGCCAAACCCTAGTGAACTGAACCCCTAATACCTTCATGGCTACATAACTGCTGCTGGCACAGATCTGCTCTAAAGTCATTTTATTCCTTCCTCACTGCTCTGCTGGCAGCAGTCTCCTAAAAACTACACCAACACCTACAGCTCATGTTTTGTGTGCTTCCACCGTCCCTGGCACTGAGTCAGACAAAGCCTGGACCGAATTTTATCTTTGCCACTAAACAGCAGGCTGCAAAATACAGTCCATACCAAGTCATGGCTGTGAGCTGGAATGGGGTGATACAGGTAAGTGATGCGCAACAGACAGAGGCTCAGCAATTTGACTTTACTCCGCGTTGTTTCAGTGCCTCCCTGCACATCATGTTTTCTGTCTGTGACATCCTGCATTTAAAGAAGTTCCTCCATTGTCTTTAGGGCTAACGTAAGTCTTCCCTAGTGCTCACATGTAAGTTCTACAGATACCAATTTATTATTTTTCTGAACATAACAATGCCTTGCAGTCAAGCTAATCTTAATGTATTAAATCACATGATGTTGAGTTTTCCACAATATTTCATTATCATAGGAAGGGAAAATCCTCAAGATTTTAGGATCTGCTTGAAAAAAATGTTTAAAAATGTCTACTACTATCTCTGTAAAAAGGAACACAAACTAAGAATCATTTCTCTAATGAGAACTCAGTTGCAGTTTGGAGAAGAACACTAAATTGTGCTGGACCTACTGACTTCACAAGTAGCACATCATCTCAAATTATACATATACTTCCCAGGTGCCTGCCAGTTTATTTAGGGCTCACCACAGATAGGAGGGGAGCATTATCTAATTTACAAGAAAAAGCATCCTTGTTTTCTCATCCCAAAGGCAAAGAAAAAAGGATGTTCCAATTTAAAAAAGAGTACAACCTCAAGTTCCAGTGAATACCTATTAAAATCAGAGTTGGAACCATAAAGTCACGAATGTTCCTGAATAATCTCTTAGGATAAACAAGAGGAATTCTCTGTAGTGTCCGTAACTCAACGAGCTGGTGCTTCCTGCTTGCTTCTCCCTCTTCCCCACTCTGCCCTCCCAGTGTTGTAGAAATCAGCTCTTACCTCCGGGGTGTCTAAGATTTGTTTAACCTGCAGGATATTCGTGATATGCCAGGTATACTTGGAAAAGGTTCCCAGTGGCAAGGCATCTTTGCGAACAAAAGCTTTAAGGCAAAAAAGGGGACAAAATTAGACTACTGAAAATAATAGCATTACCTGTGCTCTTTCACTGAATTTGTCATGTTAGTTTCTAGAGAGTTCAGTGAAGTGATATTTGTGCCTTATAGAATCTTGCCCTCTAAAAAAGAAATCCTGGGCTTTCCTGGTGGCTCAGTGGTAAAGAATCTGCCTGCCAATGCAGGAGACATGGGTTCGATCCCTGGTCCCAGAAGATCCCACATGCTCTGGAGCAACTAAGCTCGTGTGCCGCAACTACTGAGCCTATGCTCTAGAGCCTGGGAGCTGCAACTACTGGAGCCCGAGCACTCTGGAGCCCATGGTCAGCAACAAGGGAAGCCACTGCTATGAGAAGCCTGTACAACGTAACTAGAGAGTAGACCCCACTCTCTCCACAACTAGAGAAAAGCCCACAGGCAGCAAGGAAGAGCCAGCACAGCCAAAAATAAATAAATAAAATTAAAAAAAAAAAAAGAAATCCTACGTTTTCTTTTTTGGCTGTGCTGCATGACTTGCAGGCTCTTAGTTAACTGACCAGGGGTCAAACCCAGGCCCTGGCACTGAAATCACTGAGTCCTAATCACTGGACAGCCAGGGAAATCCCCAAAAAAGGAATTCTAGAAGCAAGTCTATAAGCAGGGTTTTGCAAAATGTGGTGAACCAAATGATATGGATTTTTGCTATATGAAGCCTCTGATGCTTCCTTGAGATGCTAATTTTGGGCATCTTAGAAACTTCTTTCTTTGTTTCATAAAACTACAGACACAAGACTCCATTATAAAACAGCTTCTTACAACTTTAGATACGTCAGAGGTCAAATCAGAGTCCTTAAAATAATTACATGGAGTTTAAACCTTGCTCATGTGGTTGCCAATCTATTACCCTGCCTCCCGATTATAAAGGAGTTCCACTGAAGGGCCTAAAAATATCTAAAGGATGGGTTAAAATTAATATATTAGACCTAAAGTGTAAACGGGAAGAAAAATAAATAAATAAAAATAAACGGGAAGAATCAACATTGTCTCAAACATTAGAGAGATAAGGCATAAAGATGGGAGATTTTTATGGCCCTAAACAGAGTGATTCAGTTTGTACCATTTAAAGTGAAAGTGAAAGTGTTAGTTACTGTCGTGTCCAATTCTGTGATCCCGTGGACTATATCCTGCCAGGCTGCTCTGTTTATGGAATTCTCCAGAATTAAACTTCGGTCCCTATTATATCATCAAATAACAATTTACTGAAGAAATAGCTATGATTTCCAGCTATAGACACTCTTGGGCTATTTGCCCCTGAGCAATCTTTTCTTCCTCCTTTTGTCTCCCTCATTTTCCTGTACTACTTAATAAGTATCTTGAGATCTCTAGTAGAAAGATATTATATAAAATCAAGAAATAAGTACCAGAATACTGTAATGGTAAAATGTACCAAGCCTGAGAATCACTCCAGAAAGAAAATCTCCCTTCATCAAAAATCAGGAATCTTGAAAAACAAGTTTTAGTGTTTGACACATACTGTAATATGCTTCCAAGAAGCCAGCCCAAATAACAACGGGAGCTTGCAATGCTTTTGTTGAAACTGGCTCATATCTAGAAAATACCGAACTTCTTGGTGGGCACCTTCATTGCCCTTCATTGGTGGTTCACTTATCAAGTTTGTACTTTCTGAATTTTTTCATCAACTCTTACTAGAATAAGCATGAGGCTTTTGAAGTGTGTGATCATTATTCTAAGAGCTGATGGGCTAAGGCTTCATGCTCTGAGCATGTAACTAGAAGACCTAATCCTGAAAATCCTGCAGTTTTTCCAAACATAATTCTGTAAGGTCCAAACATCTACGGCTATTCCTAAAGAAACATCTTCTACCTGTGGTAGAGTTGGGAAGCCGTTTCTTTGCGCTGCCGATGGATATTCTCTGTTGCAGGGCATCAAAAAAGGACTGAGGAATGTGGAAAACCAGTGGCTCTGGTTTGCCTACAGGAAATAAGAAGAATTCATTTAAAGAAACACAAGTGGGCTTTCTGGTGTGCAGAGAAAAGTGGAGGAAATGGAACTGATGTGCAGTAATAACTAAAAATAGCACAGAGATTTCTTTACACAGAGGCAAGAACCAGCTTTGATGGACCTTTGTGAGTCTAGCACTGTCACTTGCCCTAATCCTGATCCCCTGCAATTATAACCAATTCTTGTCATCTACCAAAAATAACTTTTCTAGTCCTCAATTTTGTAAACACCACCACAGCACAGACTTCTCCCTTTGAAGAGGACATGAAATGAGATGAGAACATTGAAGCTGAGTTGAGAAGGTAAACTTGATTCACTCCTGCTCACTCTCCCAGGCACTTGCTGCTTGCATTCACGCTCTCAGATGGCCAGAACTGTGAATGCCAGAGACTGCAAAGTTAGGACATGTTATCCAATAAGCATCAGTCTTCTCTCTGATCTGAAGGTAGGAAAACTGTTTGAAAATACTTAACAAACTTCTTTTAAAAACTTGCAAAACACTAGGTCAACAAAACGTCAATAGAAAGTGTGTTCAGGTTGAAAAAATTCAGAGGTTTTCTTACTAACTCTGCCCAAGGGTCAAGCTCCAACAGAGCAAAAACATCCAGAACCAAGTCGATTAATAGGTAACTTCCACCTCCCTGGATGCAAATTAAAGAGCAGTTCTTAAAGACAGTTCAGATACCTCTTTTGAAATAAAGATCAAACCAAGAAAAATAAAAGGTTTCCTGGAATTTCATATTAAGATTTTACATCCTTTCAATTGATTTTACCTGCTTAATTGAATGTAGAATGTCAATAACAAAACTGTCATTGCTTTTGAGCCACTATAATATTAATACAGGGGCTTCCCTGCTGGCTCAGATGGTAAAGAATCTGCCTGCAACTCGGGAGACCTGGGTTCAATCCCTGGGAAGATCCCCTGGAGGAGGGAATGGCTGTCACTTCAGTATTCTTACCTGGAGAATTCCATGGGCAGAGGAGGCTGGTGGGCTACAGTCCTTGGGGTCACAAAAAAGTTGGACACGACTGAACGACTAACACACTTTTGAATATTAATATATATGTAGTTGATTTGATTTTGTTTTTAGCCATGTGGCATGACTTGCAGGATCTTACGTCCCCAACCGGGACTGAACCTTCGCCCTCAGCAGTCAAAGTGTGAAGTCCTGACCACTGGACCACCAAGGAATTCCCATACAGACAGTTTAGAGAAGTCACTGAAGAAAGGAATTTTAAAGTCTTTCATCTTGAAATTAGATTATAGGCTACATGCAGAGACTCTAAAAGTGCTAACTCACCAGAACTCAGCTGATGGGATTCTAGGGTTTAGGTTTATAAATTAATCTTGAAGAACCCTTGTAAAAGACACAGAATCACAGTGCTGGAGGGTGACTTTGACAAGGGTGGTGGTAACAGAGATGGTGAGAGAGGGTGGTATAAGGAATGGGATGAAAAAGGGCCATAGTTTATAGCTTACATTATTGTCAATGTTCTATTTTATGTTTTGGGAGGTAGGTTAGTAGGTATTTATTATATTATTTTAAACAATATATAAATAAATGAAATTTTAAAAGAAAGAAAAATAGACTCTTTTTTTAACCTTCCCTAGTTTTTTTTTTTTTTTTTTTAAATGATCTTCTATCGTGGCAGCATGCAGAATCTTTAGTTGCAGCATGTGGGATCTAGTTCCCTGACCAGGGATCAAACCCAGGCCCCCTGCACTGGGACTGTGTAGTCTTAGCCACTAGATCACCAGGGAAATCCCTAAACTTCCCTAGTTTATTTTGTTTTTCTAAAAGTAACTTGTAAAATTCTGTTACTGAATAAATTTTATTTATTCTGAACCAAGGTAAATAAAACTAAGCATGTATTTCAACATCTCCATTCTTGCTCCTCTCTTCACCATGAAGCCACAACTGCTCCAACCCTTCAACTCAGCTCCTCCTACTGAGTGTCCGCTGTTGGGCTACTATTCCCTTTGGGGTGCTTTGTATTTAAAATGATTTTCATAAATTTCAACATATTCAGCAAAGAACATCAAAGTGTTGTGAGGTTTGTAAATAATGCCATGAGGAGTGTTTGAAGACCTGAGATGTATCACTTGGAAAAGAGAAGACCTGTCATGCAGGCCAATGGGTGTGTGCGGCAGCAGGGACTGTTACTTTAAAACAGGAACAGACTTACTCCATGTGGCTGGAGCACAGACTAAAACCAACAGAAGTATTATTAGCAAACATTTCCACTTAGTATGAGGAAGACCTTCCTCACAGCTCTCACTGTCCAACAATGTTATGAGCTGCCTCAGAAAGGAGTGAGCTGTTCACCACTGCACAAAACCTGAAAACCGTCCATCAAGGATGCTTTTCAGGCAATGGGCAAGCCCTGGTGGATGGTCCACTTCTGAAATTGCTGAGGTTCTATGAGGCTATCATGATCAACCCGAATCCAGCTTGTGTTCTCCAACCTTCCTTAGCATATCTGTGCTATGTACTGCGCTTAGTCGCTCAGTCATGTCTGACTCTTTTCGACCCCATGGACTGTAGCCCACCAGGCTCCTCTGACCATGAGGATTCTCCAGGCAAGAATGCTGGAGTGGGTTGCCACGCCCTCCTCCAGAGGATCTTCCCAATCCAGGGATCAAACCCAGGTATCCTGCATTGCAGGCAGATTCTTTACCATCTGAGCCACCAGGGAAGCCCTTAGCATATCCATGTAATTTTATATAACTATCTTAGTCTCACATGTTTAGATTTTTTTCCATACTTTTTTCCTCCCATGCTTTAAGTTTGAGGGTTTAGAATGACCTTCTAAGGCTTGTTATCTCCCTCATCAAATATACACCCACGCACACCCTAAGACCAAGGCTGTCTACTTTTACTTATTATTTGCTGTGGTTTATCTTTTCCATCACCAAATTCAATTTTGTTCGTCCTGCATTTTAATTATGTGATTATTCCTTTATTTCATTTAGATTTCTATCCCCTTGTGGTCCAGTGCCCTCTAGACTGAAGCCCAATTACTTTTTTTTTCAAAACAGAGTAGAGCTATACACAACCACTTTAATTTCTCTGACTTTCAGCAACAGCACAGTTAGATGACCAATACTTACCATCAAACTGATAGTGCATGGTTTGATGGATGCGTTCTGTGACACTGGCCAGCCAGTCTTGGAAGGATAAGGTCACTTGTGCCTCATCTAACAGCTGACCACAGGCTAGGAAAAAAACAAACAACTTTTCATTAATTTTTATCTTTTCTTACAGAATTTAACAGTTAACTGAACTCTGAAAAAGCTAAGGAATTTATACTATATAAAAGAGCAACAAGTCAAAATTCAATGACAGTAGGTAAATTAAGGGAAATGGAATACCGCAGGGATTTTCTTTTTAAAAAATTCATCTAAAAAAAATAAACATCTAGAGAAAGGAAAAAAAAAGAAATAGAAAGCTCTGAGAGACTAATGGGTTTAAGACTATTAACCACAGAAAGTTCGCAGCCTTTCAACATCAAACTGCAAACTGAAGAGTGGTTGGTTTAGAGCCATTAATTGACCAGATTCCTGATGAGTATGTCTATATACTGACCTACCATTCTGTTTCTTCTCCTGAAATGTCTTCACGTGTCTGAAGTATATATCCCCTTTTATAAAGATATAAAGATGTCGAAACTACTATTCATTTAAAATTAAAATTCTCATAGGTAAAAGAATCTAATGATAAGCTGGATTAAAAGCTATTTTCTTTTTTCTTTGTATCAAAGTGATACTTTTAATTTGTTTACTTCCTGACCTTCTACAAACGTTTGTTCTTGGAATGTGTAAGTTCTTAATTAGTTAATTGAGATTTGGTCTTGTACAATTTGCTGACATGACTGAAGCGATTTAGCATGCACACACATATGCACCATCTGCTATTTATGTATTTATTGGTCTTGTCTTCAAAACCAAAGTGTGAGCGTAGGGATAATGTCTAATTTTTAATCACCCAGCCAAATTATATGAGAGTAAAGAAGATGTTGATCCCCAAACATACAGGCTTAACTCTTCTGCACAGAAAAGTGACATATATATATATTTATAAGTTATGTTCAAATCAAGTCATTCTGACTCAAAAATTCAGAATAATAGTCCTGCTACGTCCTTTCAGTGTTTTCAAATTTCACTAATTTTGTATTTCTTAACAAATATTTATCATTGTATAACTGTAAAATATGTTTCTTCTTCAGTTTTGAACCACCTATAACAACTGCATGTGGGTAATGAGCAACAAAAATAAAATATTCTACAATATCCATGATACTAAAGCATGTCAGTAATTTTTGTTGCATTTGTTATTTAAAAGACAATTTGGTTGTGAACCTGTTTTGAGGCAGTGGGAGGGATAGCACGGATCTTGACCTCGGTGCCTGCTATTGTTTATCTTGGGGGACAACATGCAACATTTCATGTGATTATATTGCTCTGGGCTTATTTAGGATAATTTTCCACCTCTTTACCCTATTCTGGGGAAGGGTCACTTACCCTGCCTTTTTAATGAAGAAGCAACCACAGGCTTTTTCAGGCCACTTTTCCTTAGATTACTGCTCACTGCATCTGGAGGTAGCAGGGAACTGTTTGTCTGTGCACCTAAACCACAATCATCATAGTTTTTAATAAGATGTCTGCAGAGTATAAATCAATTCAACATTAATTTCTGAAGTCTAAAACATATATATAAATATATAAAAAGTCTATGCTAATTTCTACATTAGCTTAGCTTCAGTTTGTAAAAGGAATTAGCATTAGCCTTTATATATAACATTTAAAGTGTCTTACACTCTTCATAGGAAGTTGGAGGGAGGACTAGAAGTGAAAGGAAGGAAAGAAATTCACCCTTTGTTCCACCTCTCAGACAATCACTATCAATTTTCTGGTGAAGTAGTGTCCATTTTCGTTTTTATAAATAGTTTATTTTGCTGGTTTTGTGATTTTAAGGACCTATAATCACATCCGCCTTCATAGATCACTGCCTTGTCGTGGCAAAGGGGCTTGCATAACTCAGTGAAGCTATGAGCCATGCTGTGCTGGGCCACCGAAGACCAATGGGTCATAGTGGAGAGTTCTGACAAAATGTGTTCCACCGGAGGAGGGAATGGCAAACCATTCCAGTATTCTTGCTGTGAGAACCCCATGAACTGCACAAAAAGGCAAAAACGAAAGATGAGCTCCACCCCCCCTTGCTCCCCGCCACCCCTGAGGTCTGAAAGCGTCCCCTATGCTACTGGGGTAAAGTGGAGGGCAATCACTAATAGCTCCAGAAAGAATTAAGCAGCTGGGCCAAAGCAGAAATGATGATCAGTTGTGGATGTGACTGGTGATGGAAGTAAATCCGATGCTGTAAAGAACAGTATTGCATAGGAACCTGAAATTTTAGGTCCATGAATCAAGGTAAATTGGATGTGGTCAAACAGAAGATGGCAAGAGTGTTGAACATCGACATTTTAGGAATCAGCGAATTAAAATGGATGGGAATGGGCAAATTTAATTCAGATGACAATTATATCTACTACTGTGGTCAAGAATCCCATAGAAGAAATGCAGTAGCCCTCAAAATCAATGAAACTGTCCGAAATGCAGTACTTGGGTACAGTCTCACAAATGACAGAATGATCTTGGTTCATTTCCAAGGCAAACCATTTAACATCACAGTAATCCAAGTCTATACCGCAACCACTGACACTGAAGAAGCTAAAGTTGACCAGTTCTATGAAGACTTATAAGACCTAGAACTAACACACACACAAAAAGATGTCCAATTCATCATAGGGGATTGGAATGCAAAGATAGGAGGTCAAGAGATACCTGGAGTAACAGGCAAGCTTGGCCTTGGGAGTACAAAATGAAGCAAGGCAAAGGCTAAGAGAATTCTGCCAAGAGAATGCACTGGTCACAGCAAACACCCTTTTCCTACAACACAGAGATGACTTTACACATGGACATCACCAGATGGTCAATACTGAAATCAGACTGATCACATTCTTTGCAGCTGAAGATGGAGAAGCTCTATACAGTCAGCAAAAACAAGACCTGGAGCTGAATGTGGCTCAAATCATCAGCCCCTTATAGCAAAATTCAGGCTTAAACTAAAGAGAGCAGAGAAAACCACTAGGCCATTCAGGTACAACTTAAATCAAATTTCCTGTAATTATACAGTGGCGGTGATGAATAGATTCAAGAGATTAGTTTTGGTAAACAGAGTGCCTGAAGAACTATGGACGAAAGTTTGTAATATGGTACAGGAGGCATGGACCAAAACCATCCGCAAGAAAAAGAAATGCAAAAAGGCAAAGTGGTTGTCTGAGGAGACCTTACAAATAGCTGAGGAAAGAAGAGAAGCAAAAAGCAAGGGAGAAAGGGAAAAGTATACCCAACTAAATGCAAAGTTCCAGAGAATAGCAAGGAGAAACAAGGAGTGAGAGTGAAAGTCATTCAGTCGTGTCCGATTCTTTGTGACCCCATGGACTATACAGTCCATGGAATTCTCCAGGCCAGAATACTGGAGTGGGGTAGCCTTTCCCTTCTTCAGGGGATCTTCCCAACACAGGGATCAAACCCAGGTCTCCTGCATTGCAGGTGGATTCTTTAGCAACTGAGCCACCAGGGAAGCCCAAGAATATTGGAGTGGGTAGCCTTTCCCTTCTCCAGCGTATCTTCCCGACCCAGGAATCGAACCAGGGTCTCTGGCATTGCAGGCTATTCTTTACCAGCTGAGCTACCAGGGAAGCACACAGAGAAACAAGAAGGCCTTCTTCAATGAACAATGAAAATAAATAGAGGAAAACAACAGAATGGGAAAAGACTAGAGGTCTCTCCAAGAAAATTGGAGATATCAAAGGAACATTTCCTGCAAAGATGGGCACAACAAAGGACAAAAACAGTATGGACCTAATAGAAGCAGAAGAGATCAAGAAAAGATGGCAAGAATACACAGAACAACTGTATAAAAAAGATCCTATTGATCCAGATAACCACGATGGTGGTTATCTAGAGCCAGACAACCCAAAGCGTGCAGTCAAGTGGGCCTTAGGAAGCACTGCTGCCAATAAAACTAGTGGAGGTCATGGAATTTTAGCACCACTATTTAAAATCCTGACAGATGATGCTATTAAAGTGCTGCACTCAATATGTCAGCAAATTTGGAAAACTTAGCAGTGGCCACAGGACTGGAAAAAGTCAATTTTCATCCCAATGCCAAATAAGGGCAGTACTAAAGAATGTTCAAGCTACCAGACAATTGCACTTACTTTCCATGCTAGTAAGGTTATGCTCAAAATCCTTCAAGCTAAGCTTCAGCAGTACTTGAATCAAGAACTTCCAGATGTACAAGCTGGGTTTAAACAAGGGAGAGGAACCAGAGATCAAATTGCCAACATTCGCTGGATCATAGAGAAAGTTAAGGGAATTCTAGAAAAACATCTTCTTCTGCTTCATTGACTATACTAAAGCCTTTGACTGTGTAGATCATAACAAACTGTGGAAAGCCTTTAAACAGATGGGTATACCAGACCACCTTACCTGCCTCCTGAAAAACCTGTATGCGAGTCAAGAGCAACAGTTAGAGCCTTACATGGAACAACTGAGTGGTTCAAAATTGAGAAAGGAGTACAACAAGGTTGTATATTGTCACTGTGTTTATTTAACTTATATGTAACGCACATCATGCACAATGCAGGGCTGGATGAGTTGCAAGCTGGAATCAAGACTGCTGGCAGAAATATCAACAACCTCACATATACAGATGATACCACCCTAATGGCAGAAAGTGAAGAGGAACTAACGAGCCTCTTGATGACGGTGAAAGAGGAGAGTGAAAAAGCTGGCTTAAAACTCAGTATTGAAAAAATGAAGATCAGGGAATCTAGTCCCATCACTTCATGGCAAATAGAAGGGGAAAAGGTGGAAGCAGTGACAGATTTCCTCTTCTTGGGCTCCAAAATCACTGTGGATGGTGACTGCAGCCATGAAATTAGAAGACAACTGCTTCTTGGAAGGAAAGCTATGACAAACCTAGACAGTGTACTAAAAAGCAAAGACATCACTTTGCTGACAAAGGTCCATAAAGCTATGGTCTTTCCAGTAGTCATGTGCAGATGTGAGAGTTCGACCAGAAAGAAGGCTGAGTGCTGAAGAATTGATGCTTTTGAAACTGTGGTGCTGGAGAAGACTCTTGAGAGTCCTTTGGACAACAAGGAGATCAAACCAGTCCATCCTAAAGGAAATCAATCCTGAATACTCATTGGAAGGACAGATGCTGAAGCTCTAATACTTTGGCCACCTGACATGAACAGTGGACTCATTGGAAAAGACCCTAATGCTGGGAAAGATTGAAGGCAGAAGTAGAAGAGGGCGACAGATGATGAGAAGGCTGGATGGCATCACCGACTCGATGGACATGAACTTGGGGAAACTCCAAGAGAAGGTGATGGACAAGCAGGCCTGGCAAGCTGTAGTCCATGGGGTCGCAAAGAGTCGAACAACAACAACGATTACACCAGGATTACCAGATTTAGCAAAAAAATTTTTTTTAATTTCAAATAATTTTTTATTGTAAATATGTTCCAAAGATTACATGGGAAATACTTACACTAAAAAAATTATTCACTGTTTGTATGAAATTCAAATTGAATTGAGTATTCTGTACTTTATCTGGCTACCTGAGTGACCTAACATTTCTACAAAGTCCTTACAGTCATTTTTAATGGCTGCCTGGCATTCTATCAAGTGGTTTGTTTAACTATCCCTAGTGGTTGGACCTTAGTTGTTTCTAATTGTTCATTACTATAAACAAATACCCAATGAGCATCTCTGGACAAAATGTTTTTCCTATATCAAGGATTATTTCCTTTAAAAAAGATTATTTAAAAGTAGAATTACTGAGTTACAGGGTATAAAATTTTTTTTTTTTAATTTCAAGTTTTCTCGGAAAGACTCATAAGTAAACATTTAACCACAATCTCTGCTCTATATTGCTGCCAGAACTCTCTCTCAAAAACACAGAAATAACCAAGTTGCTGTCTCTCCATCTTTCTCCAACTTCCCAGCACCTAAACTATGCACAACCACTTGACCCACCTCCAGCAATATGCCCTCTATGGATAGGAACATTTTTCAAGGTTCTTAACAAATACTGCAAACTACTTTTACAAATGATTAAAGCAAATTACACTACATTAGCCACACTGAAGAGGCCAATTTGCCTGTGGCCTCATCATGTAAAAAAAAACTTTGCTAACTTGGCATCCAAAAGTATCTTGTTTTAATTTTGTATTTATAAAACATTTGCATTTCTCTCTTCACTAGTGAGTCTGGAGTCTGGTCCACATGTGCAGACCAGGTAATATTTTCCTTTCATTCAGAGTCTAGGTTTTTTTTAACACTTATCAACTATGATACTTTAGCATTTTCACATTGATTTATATGAGTCCTTAACTGACACTGATACATTTGAATTAAAAAAGAAAAAAAATGCACATATAATGCCACCTGCTGAAAATGTAGAAAACAAACTATATTTCTAAAGTATCATGGAAAATATAATTAAACACTATCACAAATTTTTAAACAAACACCTATCAATGAAAACTTTGTAAGTAAAAAAAAAAAAAGAAAAAAGAAAACTTCGTAAGTCTATCCTAAGGCAGATTAAGGTGTAAAACTGGTCTGAAAATGATTCAGGGATGAACAAACGTATCAATAATACAAGCAGAGTTTGAGTGGATCTTATACTTGGCCAACAGAACCAACTCTTAGCTTGACAAAGAATTATCAATAAGGGTAAAAGTTTTTTCAGAAAACAACATTACCTCTTATATTTGCTGAGATTCAGTGAAACATATAAAACACAGTAAAATAATATCTAAAGGTCACACCACCAACAAACAAATGAAACAGCTTCTCACCAGATACTTCCTCCTTTTTCCTCTTCTTTGGCTTAGAGGCCGTAGACTCACAAGCTGATACTGGTGATTCTGAATGGCAACCTAACTGGGGCACAATAATCTCCTTTAGACCTAAAATATAATAAATTTCTGAATTATTAATACTATCTATGAATAACTATGGGTCCCAACCTAGAGAAAAATTAATTTCTAAAAAATCCAAATCCCCAAAACAAATTATAGCTTGACTGCCTGCTTTAAAATCAGTTCCTTTAAAGAACTCCCCAAATATATGTTCTTGTTCATGGGCCATTAATGTGATAAAAGGTTCTACAGAGAAACATAAAACAAAAAATTTGGGAGTTGCTGCCAGCTAAAGATCATTCAGAAATGAAAATAAAAGCACAAGATGAAAATGTTAAAAACAACATAAGTCTTGATGTAGAAACTTTAAAAGATTTTTTGAGCAAGGTCCTAGTTTTCCCCATCTTCAAACATAAGTAACAAGCAAGCGAGACAAAATATAAGGTACTTGTTGTTTGTTCTTTGTTTTTACTAACATAGGGCATCTGTAGAAAAGTAAAAAATCAAAGCAAAGCTAACTTTGCTTGATTCATTGTCTCAATGAAAACGCCCAAGTTTCTTGATCATTAATTTCAACCAACCAACCAACCTTCATGCAAGTGTGCTGACTGAAATTAAAAGGAGGAATGCTTTTCATTGGATTTATCTAGCAACTGCTTCTGAAGGTTGCTAGGACAATCTCCAAATGCCATCAGTGGGACTCTTTCACTGCCGTTTTAGAAAAACAGAGTAAATGTGTCAACCACACCACCTACCGCTGGAATCAAAGTTTAGGAAGTCTGAGAATTCCTGAGCCAATGTCTCGTCACTGGCAAAGGCACAGATGCAAGCAAAGAAATGAATGCATCTTGGGACCGCCTCATCCTTGGAAGCATTCGACTTGTGTGACTTTAGAGTCTGGCAGGAGCAGAAGAAACGGCGTTCAGGCAAGCTTTTGGCACCGATTTTCTGCACAAAGGATGTATGTAAATACCCCAAACTATGCTTCTGGCTTGCTTTGCATTTCACCACCAAAATGTTTTTAGTAATCCTCTGTACAAGGGGACCTGTGGGTTCCGTGGCCAACTGCCAGATGGTTTGCTTGGTTTCTGGGGAGGCCTGCATGGCATTTAGGACCGAGCTCTTTAGAGTCAGAGGGGTGGCCTCTGCCTGGCAGTTCACTGCCAGCTTGATGTGCTGGCACTGGTTCTCCACAACGCCCTGGGTGGCAGCTTTCAGGCATGAGGGGACATAACACCGGCCAGAACTCAGCTGAGTGATGATGGTCCCATCCACCGTCTGGATGGTTGTCTCTGAAACACCTAGCTCCACAAAGCATCGGTAATCAGGGCCCCGGTCTCTTTGCCGCACTGAGTAGACTTGCAGATCGGAGCCTGTGATGATTTTGACAGCTTCAACACTAGGCTGCTTCCGGGCACCGTACCGGAAAATGGTTCCACATGTCTTGTTCTTACAGCTCAGTCCCCGGGTTCCATTGTATGTGCCACATCGGGGACACTTTCTGATCCCCCTCAACGTGGCCTTCCCCAGATCAGATAAGAAAGCTGGAACTTTGGTCCTTAGAGAGTTTGGTTCCATTTTTCACAGGTTCTAGAGAAGACAATAAGCTCATCAGCCTGAGTATACATGCACAAACACACACACAGTTAAAATCACTTACAATATCTAGTACAGAAAGTAAAATGAAAAGAAGCTATCCACTATTTTCAAACTGTACCCTCAAAGAAAACATCCATTTAAACCCTCAAATAAAATAAAAGTGTAGGAAACTTTGCCTTTTGCATCTCTCTACTTTTTAAGGCCTAATGTAATAACTGAAATATTTCTCAAGATTCAGTCTTGTTTTATACAACAAGCTAGATTAGTTAACCTAATCTTTTTTTGACCACACCAAGGGATCAATGGCAGTGAAAGCAGAGTCCTAACCACTGGACTGCCAAGGAATTCCCTAGCTAACCTGATTTCAACATGCACAGATGTTTGACTTGAGCGACTGGAGAATGGGAAAGATAAGTTCTTTCTCTTCCACCATTCCCCACAAAACCCAGACCAATCTTACCTGTATCAATTGCCAGAGTATCCCGAAAACAGTATAACCTGAATTCATAAGACCTAAAGGGTGTTTCATTAGTTTGTGATGATCATAGAGGACAAGTGAAGATGCAACAATTTGCAGAGTGAAAAACACTGTTTAACTCAAGTCTTCTGAAGTTTGAACTCTGTGGTGTAACAATGGAGACATTCTGCCTCCTCCTTCTGGGCCAGCCAATGGCAAAGCTCATGCCCAGTGTTCCATAGTCAAAGATTCCCACTGCCCTAAGTGGAGACCATGGCAGCCTGTAAGTAAAACAGGAAAAAACTATTAAAGTTATACAAAGAGTGACTCTTTCCTTTTAGAAGAGGAAAGTCTTTCACAAATATTTGAGAAATATTTGATAGAAATTATCATGGTTGTTTTATACTTCCAATCACAAGAAGGTAAAACAGTGTTAATGTCATTACACAGGGAGCTTTCAAAAACACCTAGAGCCAGGGATATAAATAGTTGGACACTCAGCCTTCCTAACAGTAATGCACGGCATTTTTAGAGCACTTTATGCTTTTCAACGTGCTTTTACATTCATTATTTCATTTGAACCTCACCATATTAGTGTCTCATTGGAGCCAAACAACAATGGCTTTTCAGATGAAAATCAAAAAGTTAAGTAACTTGCCTGAGGCCACCTATCAAAATCAGCAGTGTGGTTGCCACTAACCCAGTGTCTGCTAAAAAGAATGTGAATCTCTGTTTCTGATTTCCCCCCAACATTATGAAAAATTTCAAACATATAAAAAAATAGAATTTACAGTCAACCTTCATATACCCACCCACTAGATTATAAAATTAACCTTTTACTATATTTGTTTATTACATATCCATTTTTTCATCTATCAATCCCTTTCATATTTCAATGAATTTCAAAGTAAGCTGCAGGTATCAGCAGCGTGCATATTATTAACTAAAGTTTAATATTTTTAATGCTTTTTAAAAAGGTAAATCTGCTTATGATTTTGAAGTAAGGTGTGAGCTTTGCTTTTGCTCTCTGACCCCAAAGAACAGTCTTTTTCTCCCCCCCAGGTGTGTTGCTGTGTGAGGGCTTTCTCGAGTCGCTGTGCATGGGCTTACTTGCTTGCTTGCCCCGGAGCATGTGAAATCTTCCCAGACCAGGGATCGAACCCATATCCCCTGCATTAGCAGGTGGATTCTTAACTACTGGACCACCAGGGAAGTTCCCAAAGAATGGTCTTGATAAAAGACTCTCCTTTCACATCTTCTCTAGTCCACTAATTAACAAATTGAAAAGTACAAATAAGAAGTCTAGGAATGCCTACATTGTGGTGCTAAGAACTAACCCCCCATGTAATATCTGCTGAGTGAATGAAGTTTTGTGAAATATGACTGATAGCAGGGTTTCTCCACTTTGGCACCACAGACATTTAGGGCTGGATACTACAGGGAGGGAACACCCATCAGTAGAAAATTAGATTAAACACTTACTGAGCATGGCTTTACCCACCTGAGCAAGACTATTTCCCCCACAGCCAGTCCTTCCTATCAGGAAGCTTGCACAAACCTCTTATCCTCATCCATCAGAAGGCAGACAGAATGAAAACCATAATCACAGAAAACTAACCAAACTGATCACATGGATCACAGCTTTGTGTAACTTAATGAAACCATGAGCCATGCTGTGTAGGGCCACTCAAGACAGATGGGTAATGGTGGAGAGTTCTGACAAAACATGGTCCACTGGAGAAGAGAATACCAAACCACTTCAGCATTCTTGCTTTGAGAACCCCATGAGCAGTATGAAAAGGCAGAAAGATGTAATGCTGAAAAATGAAGTCCCCAGGTCAGTTAGGGGTTCAATGTGATACTGGAGAAGAGCAGATAAATAGCTCCAGAAGGAATGAAGAGGTTGAGCTGAAGTGTAAACGACACCCAGGTGTAGATGCATCTGGTAGTGGAAGTCAAGTCCGATGCTGTGAAGAACAACGTGGCATAGGAACTGGAATGTTAGGACCGTGAATCAAGGTAAATTGGATGTGGTCAAACAGGAGATGGCAAGAGGGAACATCGACATTTTAGGAATCTGAACTAAAATGGATGGGAATGGGCAAATTTAACTCAGGTGACCATTATATCTACTATTGTGGGCAAGAATCTCTTAGAAGAAATGGAGTAGCCCTCATAGTCAACAGAAGAGTTCAAAATGCAGTACTTGGGTGCAGTCTCAAAAACGACAGAATCATCTTGGTTTGTTTCAAGGCAAACCATTCAATATCACAGTAATCCAAGTCTATGCCCCAACCACTCATGCCAAAGAAGCTGGAGTTGACCAGTTCTATGAAGACCTACAAGACCTTCTAGAACTAACACTAAAAAAAGATGTCCTTTTCATAATAGGGGAATGTAATGCAAAAGTAGGAAGTCAAGAGATACCTGGAGTAACAGGCAAGTTTGGTCTTGGAGTACACATGAAGCAGGGCAAAGGCTAACAGAGTTTTCCTGAGAGAACGCACTGGTCATGGCAAACACCCTCTTCCAACAACACAAAAGACAACTCTACACATGGACATCACCAGATGGTCAATACTGAAATCAGACTGATTATATTCTTTGTGGCCAAAGATGGAGAAGCTTTACACAGTCAGCAAAAACAAGACCAGGAGCTGACTGTGGCTCATATCATGAACTCCTTATTGCAAAATTCAGACTTAAATTGAAGAGAGTAGGGAAAACCACTAGGCCATTCGGGTATGACCTAAATCAAATCCCTTATGATTATACTGTGGAAGTGACAAATAGATTCAAGGGATTAGATCTGACTGAGTGCCTGAAGAATTATGGATAGAGGTAACACTGCACAGGAAGTGGTAACCAAAACCATCCCCAAGAAAAAGAAATGCAAAAAATGCAAAGTGGTTGTCTGAAGAGGCCTTTCAAATAGCTGAGAAAAGAAGAGAAGCGAAAGGCAAAGAAGAAAAGGAAAGATACATCCATCTGAATGCAGAGTTCCAAAGACTACCAAAGAGAGATAAGAAAGCCTTCTTAAGTGAACAATGCATAGAAATAGAGGAAAACAATAGAATGGGAAAGACTAGAGATCTCTTCAAGAAAAAGGGAACATTTCATGCAAAGATGGGCACAATAAAGGACAGAAACAGTATAGACCTAACAGAAGCAGTAGATATTAAGAAGAGATAGCAAGAATACACAGAACTATACAAAAAAAAGGTCTTAATGACCTGGACAACCACAATGGTGTGATTACTCACCTAGAGCCAGACATCCTAGAGTGTTAAGTGGGCCTTAGGAAGTATTGCTAAGAACAAAGCTAGTGAAAGTGATAGAATTCCAGTTGAGGTATTTCAAAACCTAAAAAATGATGCTGCTATAGTGCTGTACTCGATATGCCAGCAAATTTGGAAAACTCAGCAGTGGCCACAAGACTGGAAAAGGTCAGTTTTCATTCCAGTCCCAAAGAAGGGCAAAGCCAAAGAATGTTCAAACTACTGCACAGTTGCATTCATTTCCCATGCTAGCAAGGTAATACTCAAAACCCTTCAAGCTAGGCTTCAACAGTACGGGAATGGAGAACTTCCAGACATACAAGCTGGGTTTAGAAAAGGCAGAGGAACCAGAGATCAAATAGCCAACATCTGCTGGATCATAGAAAAAGCACAGGAATTCCAGAAAAACATCTACTTTTGCTTCATTGACCACCCTAAAGTCTTTGACTGTCTGGATCACAACAAACTGTGGGAAATTCTCAAAGAGATGGGAATACCAGACCACTTTATCTGCATCTGAGAAACCTGTGTGCAGGTCAAGCAGCAACAGTTAGAACTGGACATGGAACAACAGACTGGTTCAAAATTGGGAAAGGAGTACGTCAAGGTTGTCCTCTGCTTATTTAACTTATATGGAGAGTACATCATGTGAAATGCCAGGCTGAATGAAGCACAAGCTGGAATCAAGACTGTTGGGAGAAATATCAATGACCTCAGAAATACAGATGACACCATCGTTATGGCAGAAATCAAAGAGGAACTAAAGAGCCTCTTGATGAAAGTGATAGAGGAGAGTGAAAAAGCTAGCTTAAAACTCAACATTCAAAAAACAAAGATCAAAAAAAAAAAAAAAAACCAACACAAAGATCATGGCATCCGGTCCCATCACTTGATGGCAAATGGATGGGGAAACAATGGAAACAGTGACAGGCTTTTTATTTTTGGGGGCTCCAAAATCACTGCAGATGGTGAGTGAAGCCATGAAATTAAAAGATGCTTGCTCCTCAGAAGAAAAGCTATGACCAACCTAGACAGCATATTGAAAAGTAGAGACATTACTTTGCCGACAAAGGTCCATATAGTCAAAACTATAGTCTTTTCATCATGAACAGATGTAAGAATTGGACCAGAAAGAAGGCTGAGTGCCTAAGAATTGATGCTTTCAAACTGTGATGCTGGAGAAGACTCTTGAGAGACCCTTGGACAGCAAGGAGATCAAATCAGTCAATCCTAAAGGAAATCAACCCTGAATACTCATTGAAAGGACTGATGCTGAAGCTAATGCTCCAATGCTTTGGCCACCTGATGTGAAGAGCTGATTCACTGGAAAAGACCCCGATGCTGGGGAAGACTGAGAGCAGGAGGAGAAGGGGACGACAGAGGATGAGATGGTTGGGTGGCATTAAAGACTCGATGGACATGGGTTTGAGCAAATGCTGGGAGATAATGAAGGACAGGGAAGCCTGGCATGCTGCAGTTCATGGGGGTCACAGAGAGTCGGACACAACTGAGCAACAACAACTATTATGGGGGGCTATCCTGTGTGTCTTAGGATGTTTAGTAGCGTCCCTGGTCTCCACCACTAGATGCCAGTGGCAGTCACCGTGCCCTCCCCAAGTTATAAAAAACAAAAAAGTCTCCAGGCATTGCTAAATGTCCTCTTGGGGGGCAAAGTCACCCCTTTAAAAACAGCTAGACACATTAGCCTGTTTACACAGCATTTCCTTCTGAGGTCAATACACTTTTTTGGTAGGTATTCTCAATCAGTCAAACTCGGGTTCTTGGAAAGAATGTTGTTCCAAAGCTGATTATCTCTATGACCAAATCTTTTAAATTCTGAGCTTCAGATTTCTTTATATATAAATCAATTTTAAAATTACACTGATGATGATTTTCATATTATTATTAAAGTGAAAAAACAGAACAACTTTGCTCATTAAGGGAGGAACTATTTGCCAGTTATAGTTTATTTTGTAAATAAATCATTTAAGTCTATGATCTTGCAAAAGCAGACTAAAGAGCTAATGACCCTTTTACGCCCTGCTTTCACTACCACTACCCCCACTTGCCCCTCCACCCCACATATCCTCACTTTTCAAGAGTAAATACAGTTAACAGGCTGGCATATATCCATCAGACTATTTTCTGTGTTTATGAATAAATAAATATATATATATACACATGTGGGATTTTGGTTTTAGAAAAATTGAGTTATATTATACTCAATGTCCTCAAGTTTGCATTCTTAATATTTTACCACAGTTGAACCATCTCTACCAATGAGTTTTAGTTCTAGACAATGTTGCAATTAACATCTTAAACACTGACTTTAGTATATAGGTGCAAGTATTTCAGTAGGCAAGATTCTGAACATTGTTCCTAGTTTTCTTAATTTATTGGGTACAGAATAAAATTTTATTGGGAGAAAGAAGTCTGACTTCTAAAAATGTTATTATTGTCTTATTCATCCTATCTCACTTTCTGTACTCAAATACATTCCAAGCAGATAAAACATTCAAACACAAGAAAATGGAACCATCAATACACTAGAACAAAAAGAGTAGGGAATTTTTTCTTAAAATATTTTTTAAGGATATCAGATTGAAGATGGCCTACATGACACAAAATCCAGAATCCAGAAAATAGTAAACATTAAATCTAGAAATGATTATTTTTCCTATTTATCAGTGTTTTTTTTAAAACTTCTTTATTGAGGTATATTTTATATACCATAACATTCACCCATTTTAAGTGTAAAATTCAGTAATATTTATTGTTTATAGAGTTGGGTATCCATCATGACAATTAAGTTTTAGAACACTTCTATCACCCCATAAAAGAGCCCTCTTGCCTTCTGGAGTCAATCACCATGCCCACCTTTAGGTAATCACTAACCTTCTTTCCGTCTCTATAGATTTACCTTTCCTGGACACTTCATATAGATGGAATCATACAATATGTGGCCTTTTATGTCTGGCTTCTTTCACTCAACATAATGTTCTCAAGGTTCTACCACACTGTAGCATGTATCAGTACTTCATTCCTTTACACTGCTGAATGGCATGCCACTGTATGGCTACATCATTTTGTTTATCTATTGATCACCTTATACATACTTGGACCGCTTCCACTTCAGGGTTATCATGAACAATACTGTCGAGCACATTAACATGCAAGTCTTTGTGTAGACAACTGTCTTCATTTCTCTTGGGTAGAAACCAAGAATTAGAATTACTGAGTGGTAGGGTAATTTTACATTTACCTCAATAAAGAAGTTAAAAAAAAAAGAACTGATAAATAGGAGTAGTCAGACTTCCCTGTAGCTCAAGTGGTAAAGAATCTGCCTGCAGTGCAGAAGAACAGGGTTTGATCCCTGGGTCAGGAAGTTCCTCTGGAGAAGGGAATGGCAATCCACTCCAGTATTCTTGCCTGGAGAATCCCATGGAAAGAGAAGCCCGGCAGGCTACAGTTCGTGGGGTCACAAAGAGTCGGACACGACTGAGTGACTAACACTTCAGGGCAAGTTTAAATGTAACGTTTTAAGAAACTGCCAAAATGTTTTCCAAAGTGACTGTACCATTTTACATCGCACCAGCACCATTATACATTCTCACAAACTTTCTCCATTTCCTGGCCAACATGTGTTATTGTTTCCTTGGTTATGGCCATTAGATTATAGTGGGTGTGAAGTGGTACCTCACTGTGGTTTTTACTGCATCTCCCTAGTGAATAATGATGTTGGCAACATTTCACATGCTTATCTAGTCATATGTCTATCTCTTTGGGGAATTAACTATTCAAATAATTGACCCAGTTTAAAATTATGACTCATTTGATTACATGAAAATGGCATTTTTCTTTATGGAAAAAAGTACCTTAGACTAAGTTCAAAGATGAAAACAAACTAAGCAACCAAAGCAGTGGAAGACTTATACTGTGAAAACTACAAAACATAACTGAAAGAAATTAAAGACCTAGAAAATGGAAAGGGATCTTTTCATGTTCATGAACCAGAAGAGTTGATCTTATTAAGATGGCACTACTCTTCAACTGATCTACAGATCCAATGTAATGTATTCCTATCAAAATCCTAGATACCTTTTTTTGCAGAAATAGACAAGATGAGCCTAAAATTCATACAGAAATGCAAGGGACCTGGAAGAGCCAGAAAAATCTTGAGAAAGAACAAAGTAGAAGGACTCTCACTTCCTGATTTCATAATTTACTACACAGCAAATTAAGACTGTGGATAGAGAAGGAACAAATACTGTATTACATCACTGACATGTAGAACCTAAAAAAACTAAACTCATAGAAGTAGAATGGAATGGTAATTGCCAGGGGCCTAGGGCATTGGAGAAACTGGGTGATGTTAGTGAAAGGGTACAAACTTTCAGTTTTAAGACGAATAAGTTCTGGGAATCTAACGTACAGCATAGTTACAGCGGTTAAGAATCCACCTTGAATGCAGGGGACATGGGTTCAATCCCTAGTCCAGAAGATTTCACACACTGTGGGGCAACTAAGTCGGTGTGCCACAACTACTGAGCCCATATTCTAGAGCCTGTGAGCCACAGGCTGTGCACCCTAAAGCCCTTGCTTTGCAAGAAGACAAGCCACCAGAACGAGTAGCCCATAGAGCGCAGCTAGAGAGTAGCCCCTGCTCACTGCAACTAGAGAAAGCCTGGGAGCAGCAATGAAGATACAGTGCTTTGAAATCTTTATTCCAAAAAGAATAAATGATTTTGAAAAAAGAAATGGTAATTATGTGAAGTGATGGAAGCATTAGGTAATGTTGTAGTGGTAATCATTTTGCAATGTAAGTGGGTTTCACTTTAAATTTACACAATGTTATATGTCAACTACATCTCAATAAAATTGGGGGGGAAATGACAATGTGACAATAGACCTACAGATAGATATAGAAACCAATGAAATAGTATTGAGAATTAAAAAGTAAACTCTCTCATTTATGGTCAGTTGATGTTCAGCAAGAATGCCAAGATCCATTAGTGGATAAAGAACAGTCCCACCAACAAATGGTGCTGGAACAATACATAGCCACCTGCAAAGGAATGAAGTTGGATCCCTGTTTCACACTGTATATAAAAGTTAATCCAAAATGGATCGTAGACATAAATGTAAGAGCTAAAACTATAAAACTCTTAGGAAGAAATACAGGCATATATCTTCATGACCTTGGAATAGGCACTGGTATCTTAGATATGATACCAAAAGCCTGAGTGACAAAAGAAAAGAATAGAAAAATTGATCTTAATCAAAATTAAAAACAACTGTGCTTCAAAGGGTGCCTCAAGAAAGTAAAAAGATAATGCACAGAATGGGAGATAATGTTTGCAAGTCATATATAAGATAAAGGGCTTGTATCCTGAATATATAAAAACATTTATAAGTTAACAGTAAAAAGACAAATAACCCAATTTTAAAATGAGCCAATGATATGAATGGACATTTTTCCTAAGAAGATATACAAAGAGCCAATAAACACATGAAAAGATGTTCAAAAATCATGCCATTAAGGAAATACAAATCAAAACGAGATGCCATTTCACCAAGATGACTAAAAAAATACAGACAATAAATAATGATAAAGAAAAATTGGAACCTTCATACATTGTTGAGTGTTATAAAATGGTGCAACCACTTTAGAAAATTGGTGGTTTTGTACACAATGCTCATTGTAGTAGTATTTATAAAAGCCAGAAAGTACAATCAATCCAAATGTCCATCAACTGATGAATGGGTAAACAAAATGTGATATATCCATACAATGGAATACTATTTGGCCATAAAAGGTAATGAAGTTCTGATACATGCTATGGCATGGATGAATGAACCTTGATATACTATGCTACATGAAAGAAACCAGACATAAGAAGCCGTACATTGTATGATTCCATTTAAACGAAACATCCAGAATCAACAAATGCATAGAGACAGATGAGTGGTTGCTAAGGTCTGAGGGGAATGGTGGGGATTACAAATGACTGCTAATAAGTGTGACATTTCTTTATGGGGTGATGGAAGGTTGCATTACTCTGTGAATATACTAAAATCACCAAATTTAACATTTTAAAAGGGTGAATTTTATGTTATATGATTTAATTTCAATAAATATGCCACTAAAAACAAAAGGATAAAATTGAAAATCAACAAGGTCCTACTGTATAGCACAGGGAACTCTACTCAATACTTTGTAATTACCTGGATGGGACAAGAATCTGAAAAAGAGTGGATATATGTATGTGTATATATATGTGTGTGTGTCTCTGCGTGTGTGTGTGTGTGTACAGAATCACTTTGCTGTGCACCTGAGACACAGGACTGTAAATCAACTATATTCTAAGATAAAGTAAAAATTATATTTAATGGGAAAAGAGAAATATTTGAAATGCAAATAACAAAGGGCTAATTTCCTAAAATAAGAGATTTTACAAATCAATAAAAAAGAAGCAATCCCACTAGAAAAATGAGTAAAGGGCACGGAAAGACATCTTGTTAAAAAAAAAGAAAAAAATTTTTTTCTGGTGGTGTGGCTTGTGAGATCTTAGTTCCCCAACCAAGGATTGAATCCAGGTCCTCAGAAGTGGCAGAACAGAGTCCTAACCACCAGGGGATTTAAAAAAAAAAAAAAAAAAAGTTTTAAATGTCCAAAACTCAACCCTGAAATAAGCAAGAAGCAAATTAAAACAGGACTTCAGCAAAGTGACAAAAAGATGTTATCACAGGAGGATGTGGAGAAACACACTCTGCATTGTTGGTAGGAATGTAAACTGCAATATTGTCTTCAAAGGGATGTAAATAAAATAAAACACACTTTCACAATTCCACTTTTAAGATTCTATGAGTTCAAGTCTCACATGAACATGAAACATGCACAGGGGTACTCCATGCAAGGTTGTCCATAACTGCACGAGAACAGAAACAATCTAAGAGCTAACTAAATAAATCATGGTGTAACTATAAAATATGCTACCATAGAACCATTAAAAAGTATCAGATCTATATGTATTGATAAGGAACAAATATCAAGATACACTGTGGAGTGAAAAAAAAGGTATAAAACTTTATGTTTAATGTGATACTCTTGGTTTAAAAGAGAAAAATGGAAACAGGGAAGACACACGCCTATATAATGTATTGCCTCAGAAGAAGTGACTGGGGACTTGGGAAATGGAAAGAGGGAGGGATATGCACATTTCACTGTTTTGTAACATCTGAATTTTAAACTTGTACTAGTATCACTTAGGATTCCCAGATGGCTCAGTGGTAAAGAATCCGCCTGCCAATCAATATAAGAGATGCAGGACATGAGGGTTTGATCCTTGGGTCAGGAAGATCACCTGGAGGAGGAAATGGCAACTCACTCAGTATTCTTGCCTGGAAAACCCCATAAACAGAGGAGCCTGGCAGGCTGCAGTCCAAGGGGACACAGAGTCAGACACGACTTAGCAACTGACCACGAGTATTACCTCTTACAGAAAGCATACATGAACAAGTAACACAGTTTGTAAGTGAGACGGATAGAGTAGGATAATTAGTTAAGTTTAGAAATCCCGCTATATTTTAGTATAATTTACCAGCCTTTTGCTAATATACAAATGACTTAATTAGCACCAGGACAGTCCCAGTTAGGCCAGAGACGGTCAAAGGAGGAACTAATGATGTAAGCCCTGATGCTGGTCCAAGAATGGGGAAGAAGGTGGTCTTCTCTCCTCCCCACTTCTCCTGTGATTATAAAAATGCAGCCCTATTGAACAGTTCTCAGGGTTGTGCTCCCTTGCTGGCCTGCTTGTCTTTTATCTCTCACAAGCCTCCTATGCTAATAAACTCATTCTTTACCGGCCACTTTGCCTCACACTTAACTCTCTGAGCTTCACTAAGTCCTGACACTATTGAACGGTTTTAATTAAAAGATCAACATAGTGAGTTCCCATTTCCTCCTAAGTCAAGTCCGATTGAGTTTTGGCTGAGCCCCACCTGAGAAGGAATGCAGATTCATAAAGAATCTGTATTTGAGCTCTGCCTTAAGAAGGGTCTCCTTTTCCGGGCAAGTTTTCTGAACAGCCTCCTCGGATGGTGTACAGGGACGGGCTGGAAGAGCTACCCCACGAACACTCCCCGTGGTGGCGGGCTTTCAGCCGTGTGCCATTTGGCTGTAGAGCTATATTCAGTTCGCTGAACGCTGTTTAATTCTTGTGAAGCACAGTAAGTGAACGAGCACCATGAATAAAACATACACTTGCTAACATTTATTGAGTACAAGTAAGCCCTTCCCATGCATTTACTCATGGAATGCTCACCATGATACTTTGAAACAGGTATTATTTTACCAGTGGCCCAGAGAAAGCAGGGATTTGATTCCTGTTCCTCGGCCAGCCTCTAGATAATCTAAGGTGAGTCTGGAATCTGCTGGACTCTTTGTCAACCAGAAAAGAGAGGAAGGGGCAAGACTAGAGCCAGAACTCTCAACTTCAGGTCCAGGGTGCTTCCGTTTGCCCTGCGCTACCTCGGAACACCGGAGAAAGGCCAAGATTCCCCCGTCACCCGGCCGGCGAGTCCCGCACCTTCTACCTGGCTTCCAGGACGCAGCCCGCCCCCAGCCGCATCACCCGGGAACCTACTTCCCGGCATCCTCCCCGTGCGACCGCTCACTTCCGGTCCTAAGTAGGCCCGAGTAGAAGCATCACTCGGCCAGCACCCTGCTCTTGGGAAACGCTATCCGCCGGGATTCCCGGCTGTACGCCCTTGTCCCACTGTCGCCCACGCCTTCGGTCAACACAGTCCCCTTACCTGCCCTGCGCCCCCCACCCTGCGGCCCCAGGCTCCCACGCTGATGACCGCCCTCACCTCCTCTCTCTTCGCCTGCCGCGGCCTTTTACAAACGCGGCCAAACTGTTCGCTGTAACGACAGTCGTTATTGGTCAGAGCCGCCCCGCCTCAGTTCGCGTTGTCTGACGGGAGTTGTAGTTTCCTCCTCCTAGAGGCAGCGGACAATCGCTGCGGAATCAAGTGGTGGAATCTGCTCCTACCAGGCGGTTGTACCACTTAAGATTTTTTTTGGCTATGGCAAGAGTGCTCTGGACAACTCTGCTGGTACTGGAAGGCACAGACAATTCTAGGGCTGGTCATGGCTATTTCGGGCCTGAGTGAGTCCTGTTTCTGAGTAGAATTCCATCCGTCATTGATGCAAGTCTTAGATTTTCTATATTTTTAGCAATGTCGGCTGCGATTTAGTGTTTTGTCAAGGGAGTGTTGTCCACCAAAGTATTCGCTGTTTCTATCACTTGTGTGTTTGTATCAAGTTATTTTTTCTCCCTTAATTATACTGACGTATTACTTGAACGTTTTCCCTTAGAAGGGGTTGGAATTGAGTTGAGTTTCGGCATGACCTAGTTTTGGTCCATGGAATTGCACAGAATAAATCTACATACTCTTTGTTGACAATAGCTGCTGAGTACCAATGTGTTAAGGGTGAGGCTTGCATGTATTGAAAAACCCCGGAATGAGATTTCCTGCACCTTTAGCCTTCATCCTGCTACTTATTAATCTTTGCACTGTGGACTGGTCGCCTGAGAACTGTCAAATGAAATAATACGAATAAATAAAAAGGTGAGAGCTGTGTTTGTTATATTCAAGGGCTTACTGAGGACTGTAGTCAATGAGACAGTCTCTCAGCTCTGAGGAAGTGATGTGAAGAGGTTGGGGGGAAGGCATAGCACATCTATGATTTTGGAGAAGGGGTATGTGCCATAAAGCACAAGTTGGTAGAGGGGTGTTTTTGGTGACAAAGCACAGGTATCTTAATGATTTTAGTGTTTTTCTAAGTATGGAAAGATGCAGGAAACTAGGTTCATAAATCTCCTGAAAATATCCATATGAAGTCCTATTCTCCCAATTTTTCCAGAGCACAGAGTGCCTTGTTTCTGATCTCCACCCTGAACTCCCTTCAAGGTGTGTTGAAGGTCAGTGACTGCAGTGGCTAATGACTTAATCCTTATAGAGCCAGATGGTGAGTGACATTCTTTAGCTGGCAGAACCTTAGTCTTCTTAACTATTAATAAGAGAAGAGGTCCCTTCAGTGATTAAGATTTGCTATGTTGTTTCTTAATCTGGAGGTAGGGTGAGAAGGGCACATTTTTTCTTTTCCACGAAATTTTTCCAATTTTGTCTTTCAAGATTTAAAATGATCATCAGAATATCCTGGATCGGGACTTCCCTGGCCGTCCAGTGGCTAAGAATATGCCTTCCAATATACAGGGGAGGTGGGTTAAATCTCTAATTAGGAAACTAAGATCCCACATGTCATGGAGGGACTGCATGACATTGCATGACACACTGCAACTACTGACCCACACGCCCTAGAGCCCATGTGCCACAAGACAGAAACCCATGCGCCACAACTAGAGAAAGTCCACAGTATACAATGAAGAGCCTGTGCAGCCAAAAAAAATTTTTTTTAAAGTATATCCTGGATCATCTAAATGATCACCTAATAATACGGTGGGCTTTCAACGTCTGGTTGTTGATATTAGTGTCAAGTGATTACACAAAGCAGTTGTTCTCAGTTGGGAGCACTGCTTACACATCTAGTAGATGCCATAGGTGACAGCCCTTACAACAAAGAATTATCTGGACCAAAATGTTAACAGTGTCACAACTGACTGTTGTAAAGGGAGTGTGTTTAAATTTTTTTCCAATGAAATTGCCCAAATGCATCCTAAGAGATCTGTGGGTTTTCAGCTGATACACATTATATGTTCCAAACAACCTCATTCTAAAAGAGGTTTCTTTCTTCCAAGCCAGGCACGCTGGGTTCTTCAATTCCTTCTTCAAATAAGGACTTTATACAAATAGGGGCCTTTATTTCAGTATGCTAATATTTTTTTACCCACTTCTTTCTTTCATTGTTTTATAGTATTTTTCTAATTGTCATAGGTTTGGGGTTTTTATTTTTCTTTCTTCTTTGGCTTTCCTGGGTCTTTGTTGCAGTGTGTGGGCTTCTCCTGGGGAGCATAGGTCCTAGGGTGGACGGACTCAGCAGTTGCCCCGTGTGGGTTTAGTTGCCCCTAGGCATGTGGGATCTTAGTTCCCTGACCAGGGATCAAAGCTGTGTCTCCTGCACTAGAAGGTGGATTCTTTTTTTTTTTAGAAGGTGGATTCTTAACCACTGGACAACCAGGTAAGTCCTGGAAATAATTAATTAATAAGGTAATAGTAGATAACCTTGTCTTCCTGACCTTAAGAATCTAGAGTTTCTCCATTTGCATGAGCCTAGCTTTCACTCTAATTATACTTAGTTCTTTAAGAAAGCTGTCTAGTTCAAAAGTATTGTTTTCAAAACTTCCTCTATTACTTTCAAAGATAAATGTTATCTTTCTCCTGCAACTTGTTTTTGTCACTTAACATAAGATACTATTATTCTTAAAAAAATATATATATTTTTTGGCTGTACTGGGTCTCGTTGCTCCAAGGGCATTTCTCTATTTGTGGCGAGTAGGAGCTTCTGATTGTAGTGCACAGGCTTCTCACTGTGGTGGCTTCTCTTGTAGTGGAGCACAGGCTCTAGGCGCATGGGCTTCAGTAATTTATTATTCAATATGCAATCACTATGTCTAAAAGTCCTTGGAGGTCAAAAAGACAAAAGGACATAAACAGAAAAGTCACAGAAAAGAAACACAAACAACCAATTACCATGGGGAAAAAAAAATCACTAACTTTACTTGCAATCAGGGAAATAAAAGAGATCATTTTACATGTCTCAGATTGGCAAAAATGAAAGCTTAATAACAATCAGCATTGGTAAAAGCAGGGCAAATGGGTGCTTTCAGACATTTTTGGTTGGAGTATAAAATGATACAACTTTTAAGAGGGCAATCTGACAATATGTATCATACAGTTTTTACACTTTACATTCTTTAATCCATCTCTCAATTCTAAGTATCCTAGAGAAATAGTACACACATGCACACAAACGCATTCTTGAACTGTTGTTCCAGTTTTTTATATAAAACAGAGGTATCTTTTTGTTGTGTATTTCCAAATGGGTGAACAGTAGAGGTTTTGTTTTTGGTGATCATTTACTTACCTTTGTGATTTATTCATAATTTATTGTCTTGAGATGTTAAAAAAATTATTGCTTTCTTAAACCCATCTGCTCCTTCCTCTCTGCTTCCTTCTCTTTACAGCCCACTAAATCAGGAAGGCAGTCTGCACTAGTTAAAACATCCCCACCTCCCACTCCCTAACCCACTGCATCCACATTTTGTTCATACTATTTCGCTGAAAGTGTTAGTTTTTAAAGTCACCAATTTCTTCTTTATTGCTAATCCAGTGAACACTTTTCCCTCTGCCACACCTGACCCTTGACTACTATTTCTTTGTTTCCTTCCTGATCTCTACCACATTATGGGCCTTCAGTATTTCTCCCCCATCAGGCAGCTCTCTTCCTCATTCTCCTTTGCAAGCGTAGCTGTCTCTGCCCCCTTCCATGCAGATAGACCTGAGTTCTGTCCTCAGTCCTCTTCTCACTCCACTGTCTCTCTGGGTGACTGCCAGTCCTTGGGCTGGATTACCACCTAAATGCTGATGGCTCCCATCTCTATTCCAGCCTGGATCTCCCTTCCAAATTCTACACCATTATCTATTGGATATTTCTACCTGAATGTCTTAGGTGCCTACACCCCATATTTTGGAAGGTAGATCTCACAGAATTGGCCCTGGTTTGGTCCTTTGGTTTTAGCTCTTATCACCTCACACCCAGTATTTTAGGTGGTAGTACTTACTATCAGCACACAGCAGAAAGCCATTTGTTTAAAATGAGATTGAGATAATTAAATCAATTAAATGATTTACTACCTACAGGGTATATATACTTGAAGAAAACAGTCACCAGCTTTTAATGGGGAACACAGGTTTTAAAGATATAATTGCATAAATATATAATTTAAAATTATGACAAATGCTCTAAGGAAAACTATAAGATGACTTGAGAGGCTCCTGATATAGATTGTGGGTAGAGAAAGGAAGAAGTTTTATAGGAAGAGACATTTAAGTGGAGAGCTGAAGACAAACAGCAGACAGACAAAAGGCATTCACACGGCAGGGTTCTGCAATGGGAGTCCTGATCCCCAATCCACCCTGCTATGCCTTGCTTTATGAAGCATTTCACCTGTGCCAGCCGGCTCACTATTAGGCTCTGCCAACAGAGGGAACTAGAGGAACACACAAGGCAATGACAGGAAGGAATGTTCCTTATGGGTTCTGGTTCAATCTTTGTATTCAGTGTGCAAGCCAATGGATCAGTGTACAGATGACACAGGGGTGCTCCCCTCAGTGGTTCTCTGGACCTGCCCCTGCTACACCCTCAGGCTACACTTTTCCTCACTTGCAGCTGCTTCTATGGCAGCTTTGGCTGCACCAGCCTGTAACATCCTCAAAGGCTGACAGATAAAATACAGGACACCATTAAACATCACATAACTTTTAGTATGTTTCATGTAATATTTTGGACTGTGCTTTCTCTTGCTAAATCTGGCAACCCTAGCTCCCTCACCCGGTGGACCATTTCTAAAGATCAACTCTGGCCAGTGGTAGGCAGCGTCTAAGGAATAGGTCTGGCCCACGCCTTCTGGTATGTTTCTTACCAGGCTGCAGGTTCCTGTGATAATCAAGCCTACTTTGAAGAGGTTAGAAACTTCAAGTGCTCTCCTGAACCCTTAGCTTCTGCACTGTCCACTCTGCTTAGAAGTAGTAGCTTTTATTTTTTTTGCACTTGCAATTTTTGGACTCCTTCTAGGGGTTAACCATTTTTCACTATTTACACTAAAATTTCCCTTTTCAAATTTTAGTGGTGGTCTCTGTCTTCTGGTGGGATTCTGATATATAAAGTGGCTTGCAGTGAAGTTGAGTAAGCACTTTAGAAGACAACTGCAGGCCGTATTAAAGATTTTGGTCGCTGTTCAGTTTCCCAGTCGTGTCTTTGTGACCCCCCATGGACTGCTGCATGACAGGCTTCCCTGTTTGTCACATCTCCTGGAGTTTGTTCAAACTCATGTCCACTGAGTCAATGATGCCATCGAACCATCTCGTCCTCTGTTGCCCCCTTCTCCTCCTGCCCTCAATCTTTCCCAGCATCATGGTCTTTTCCTAAGATTTTAGATTACATCCTAAATATAATATGAAGCAAAGACTTTCAAGAAGGGAAGAGTCATGATCAGATCTAAATTTATAAAAGATTCCTTTGGGCTTCTGATTCTGGCAGAAAGGTTAGCAGTCTGGTACCTGGATCTTTACCGTTCTCCTGGAAACCACAGGGAGCAATAAGGAAAACCTATGACCACCGACTCCCACAAACAGTATCTTAAGTGAAGCCAGGGATACAGAGAAAATTCAACACATTCCACATTGAGAAGAAGTGTGGTACTGGATGGGAGGCCAACTGAGTGCTGTAGGGGAAGGACAGGGAGTGAGGAGGGGGCCGGTAGTGGCAGACCTCAGAAATCACTTGCAAATATTCAGTCTGAGAGCCAACCCGTGAGTGGAGCCAGCCGTAGGAAGGACTGAACTAGCATGTGAGCACTGGAAGAGGCAGGGAGGGAAGATGTGTTAAGTGCCCAAAGGGTCCAGAGGAGATGTCTTTCAGAAAGCAAGTTAGGGGATCTCTTTGAAGTCAAGAGTTTTGTCACTTAATGGAGCACATGAAGGAATCAAGGGCGCTCAGCTGGCACAGAACTTCTGAACAGGGTCTCATCCCAGAGAGGAACCATGGCTACACTTTTAAGGAGACAATTCATTGTAGCCACAGAGAAGGGAGGCAAGAAACCCTGACAGGGTCTTTCCCCTTCCTCCTCCTGCTGGTACTTGGTCTAGAAAAAACCAACCATTTCAAATATGAATAAACAGAAAGGAGTAAGCACAGCATTTGTACCAAGACACTGTAATTAAAAATAAGAAAGACAGCAAAACTTACCCAGAGTTTCCCCGGAGAAAACTCACAAGAAAATGTTCCCATAAAGCAGTTGAAAATAGTACACTGACATTTCCAGTGTAAATTTTAAAAATCTAATGAAGCAAATGCAGCTAAGAAATACAAGAATTCAGGGAAGAGCTGTCCCTAAAGTGAAACAGAAATTGGTAGAATTTAGGAAACAGAAAAAAAAAATTTTTTTTTTCCCCAGAAATGAAGGTTACATTAAAAGGAACACAAGTGAGTCAGGATACCACAGGAAGCACATTAAGGAACAGAGATTAGAGATGAGAAACGCAGGGACTTCCCTGGCGGTCCAATGGTTAAGACTCCATGCTTCCAAAGCAAGGGACGCGGGTTCGATCTTTGGTCAGGGAACTAAGATACTGTATGTCACGGGGCCAAAAAAGAAAAGCAAATGAAAAGATAAAAAATAATTAAGAACAAATGATAGAAATCAATGACAGGCAGAGGAAATCCAACATACAATTGGAGTTGCCAAAGAAAACCAAAGCAGTGGAATAGTACAAATATTTATGAATATAATTCAGGAAAACAAGAAATATTAGCTTGGTACATGTACTTGGCTCAGGGAATGTTTCTTTTCTTACACAATGTTTTCCCTGGCTTGTCTCTTCCCATTTGCCTGATTTTCCAGTATTTAGTCTCACATTCTCCACAGTTCTGTGAAACTTCTCACAATACACAGCCTGACCTCTAGAGAGCCTTAAGTCTGGCCTGCTGACTATCAATCTGGATTGGCTGCCAAGTCTCTTCACAACTGTAATCCTAGGACTTCCTATTATCTCACTCCTGTTTGATCCTGCTTCTATATACTACATTGTATTTTTTTCCTGACTTATTCTTGTTCTGATGGAGTTTATCCAGTTTATCCCTGAGAATCAGTCTTCTATGAACTAACATATCTAGTCTTTATTCTATGGTGACCCAGAACCATAATTCATTTACACTTCTGAAGATAGTGCCCCACTGATTCCTAGGTTCAATATTGTCATTGGGTATTTTTCTCAATCCTTTTTCTATCTGGTAAATTTTAGGATGGGTCCCTTAGAGGCCTGGCATCCTAAAATTTTATAGTGGTATGGCTTTATATGGATCTTTCCTATTTATTGTGCAAACTCAACATTAGCCTTTCTTCAATCTTAAAACTCAAAATATCATCAGGGAAATTTTCCTTTATTTAATAAATTCTACCCACTCCCCTATTTTCTGTTTTCTTCTTGGAACACTTATTGATTTTATATTATAAACCTCCTGAATTGATCCATATTTATTTTTTCTACTTTTGATTTCTGTTCTAGAACATCTCCTTGTCTTTTAATACTCTCACTGAATTTATTTATTCTCATTTCTTGTTGTGACATTTTATTAGTATTCTGTTCTAATTTCTTGAATACAGTATAAGTTTTCAGATTCTTGAGAGTTGCTTTTTATTTAGCTCTACCTTTTGCAGTCAAAGTTCTTCTCAATTTCTGGTGACCTTTGGCTGACTTCATTGAAAAGTGAAGCACTAAAAACCTGTTTGGAAGGTTTGTGTACATGGGCAGGGCTTACTGGTCAGCACACTCCACTCGAAGAGGACTGGTGGCCAGTTACTTTTTGGTTTTGTTGTTCAGTTGCTCAGTTGTGTCCGACTCTTTGCGACTCCATGGACTACAGCATGCCAGGGTTCCCTGTCCTTCACCACCTCCCGGAGCTCGCTCAAACTCATGTCCCAAAAAAAAAACCTCATGTCCATTGAGTCGGTGAGGATACTCAAATATTAGCATCTGTCTTTTCCCTCAAGAGCAGCTTAGTATTTCCACAGTGAAAGTGAAAGAAAGTGAAGTCGCTCAGTCGTGTCCGACTCTTTGCGACCCCGTGGACTGTAGCCTACCAGACTCCTCCATCCATGGGATTCTCCAGGCAAGAATACTGGAGTGGGTTGCCATTTCTTACATGTTTAAGTATGGTTATTGGTCTTCCAGAGCTGAAAACAGATAAGCTAGGGATCTCATTTATCTAGTATGTAAATCTGCTTAACTCCTACTTTCTGGGCAGTAACTCATTTAAGCATATTAACCCTGAGTCAAAAATTTACTTTTTCCTTTTCTAGGTGAATTGCTATCAGAATAACTTCAGCCTCCAACTTCAGAGGCCATAGTGTAAAGTACTACTCAACAGAGACTCATTCATATACATTTTACTCAAGGTTCTTAAATTAAAATTTGTTGTTTTAGAGGTATGTTCTTCAAGTTCTAAACAGTCAAAATGTAGTCACTGGAAAAAAATGCAATAACTCTGTACACAAAAAAGATTTTGTGTTTAGAAATCATCACTCTTTCATTGAAAGGGTTTGCTCTTTATTTCCTACAAACACAGTTTATTTTTCCAATTCAACTGTAACCTCAAGAGCACCCTGTAGCTCTTAGTAAACTCAACTCTAATTCTCTATGCAAACTAGTCCTTACCAACCGTCTTTTCCAAAGTAACAGAACTCTTAAAACACATACAAAAGGAAGTTGAGTAAGCACAGAAACAAAACAGGAATAAAACAAGAATGTGAATCTCATTTTCCACAGGGAGAGAATATCACACAAGGAAAATGAGATCCTGATTTCATATAGTAAGTTCTCTACAGCAATTCTTTGCAGTATCCCAATGCAAAGCATGGTTTCTAGAATAAGATTAAAAAGAAATTGAACAAATACCTGAGTGAATATAACAATATGGCTAGACCAAAAAGAAAAAAAAAAATCTCACACACAATAATCACTGCAAGCAGATCCCAAAGGTTATAGAAAACATAAAGGAACTTTAATATCCAAACAGTCAGGGCAAAGAATACTGGATTAATGAACCCCTTAAGTGTGAACCACTTCAGGTTCTTTACAGTACCAGATGTATTTTAAAGTAAAATCTGAATGCATATTGCAGAGAATGAATTCATTTTAAAAACTGTAATTTCCTTACTGGATACTAATACCAGTATGATTTTTAGACTGTAAATTTTTAAAGTGATTTAACACTGAGAATAAGATTTATAGCAAAGTTAGCAATGTTCCTGAATTGCAAATTTGTTCAGTAGTAACCCTTTGAGTAATACTACTTTCTTCTCAAAAAGTAGTCTGTACATTTTAGAATTGTGCAATAAAAAAATATTGGCTAATAAAAAGTATTATTACTTGAGACAGTCAAAATGAAAGGAAAACTACACTTTTGCTTATTTATGCCCAAATAATTTACCCTGCAGTCCACAGATGTATACGACATAAAATTTTTTTGAATAAGAGAAAAACGACGAGGGTCCTAAAACAGGAACATAAACCAGAAGAATCTAAAAACAGCATCCTATTATTTCATTTTTTGAGTATTTCATTTAAGCTGCTTTTGGTTGCATGCCCTGATCTGTAGAAGTTAACAAGGAAATAAAATTCCCAAGTGTTTATAACTGCATAGAATTGAGCCCCAGAGAATTACACATTTATGAGCTGTCTTTCCTGGGCTCTGGTTTACTGGAGTATTGGCTTAGAGACCAGTTTAGGCTCCTTTGCTGCTACCTGGAGAATACAGGCCAGGAATCTCTTAAGATTCGACGGGCCTTTTCTGTTCCTAAACAAAACACTGGGAGCTCTCTGGTCTTAAAAAGAACAACCAAGCATCCAAATAGGTATACTGGGGATCCTTTCCCTTTGTGAGTCAAACAGGAGAGTTTGTGACTTTTACAGAAAACAAAACAAAACAAACAAAATCTCCCACTATTGTTCAAAGAGACTCTGAAATGTACTAAAATTTCAAAACTAGAACAATGCCATCAAAAAATTAAACTTCTTAATGCTTGGAGCCAACCCAAAATAATAAAACTAGGAACTACAGGAAAACAGGTACCAAAAGAATCAAAGTAATGATTGCACTGAGGATTCTCCTCTTTGAAGGCTGTTTAAGGAGGTAGGATTTCAAGGGTTTTTTGTTGTTGTTGTTGTTGATCTTTTGGCCTCTGAACATTTAAAAAATGCTTTGCCTGGCTGGTCATTCAGGCTACTTCTGGAGTTCACAAGGAACCCCTGTGCCTGACGTAAGGACATTCTACAGTTTCACAGCTATCGTTTGTACATATTCAAATCAAGTTGATTTACTCTTTTTGAGTAAATATAACTAGAATATGGCAAATTAATATTTTTTTTTACATACAACTTTGTGTTTCAAAATTCTTGAAAAACAAGAGCTGATGATGACTTTGTATTCAAAGACTACCAAAGTGTGTATTTGATATTCACATGCAAACAAAACTTTATAAATCTCCTGTCGACTCTGCATGATGCCTTTAAGGAGGAAATGACATACAAAGTTTGGTAACTGTGCAAAATATTAAATTGCTAAAACATTTTACATAATGAAATAATACATGTAAATATAGAAGTTGACATATGAAATTAACATGGGTTCATAAGAACTTATCACATTTCAGAGATTTTCTTTAGTAACAAGTTTTTGTTTTTATAATTCCTGGTACACAGCAAAGTTTATCACAGAAGATAAAAACCCTTTTAAACAGATTAAACAGGGAATTCTTGAGGCACCTTCTCATATAAAACACAAGATGAATACAATTATCAATCCATCTGAGAAAAGTTTTCAATCTAAATGAACATCATTTTTTTCCCCATTTAAGTGTATTTTACAGAACTTTAATAAGGCAAGACAAATTTGTGAAAAAATGTAGATACAAAAATGATGTAAACTAATAATTTATATTTAAAAATGGCAGAGGGAAATAGTGGCGATGGGACAGCTCAAACAATGTCTATTTCAAAAAAACCTAAAACAGAATTGTGCATTAGCTGAAGATTACAAAGAACTTCTAGACTCTGCACAGTTTTGGTTTTTCTTTTTTTTTACATCTTTATATTACATGTTTTAAATCATATCAGGAATGCAAACTAGAACTGCACACTACTTCAGTGGAAAAAAGTTCAACATTGTGCAATTTTCTGCCTCAATTTTAAAAAAGTGGCAGCAATCCCTGCATTTGTATTTGAAACAAGGATCTGAGAATCTTTATCAAAAAAGGTAATGAAGGCAAAAATTGGCAGACATCCAGCATCTTGTTTCTTTTTAAAACAATGTGGATGATAAGTAATTTCATGATTGAAAAATGAATCTTTTAAATAAATACACTGTATCTGACATTTGCTCTGACTGATTTGATAAATCTGTAAGTAAACAACGGCTTTACTACTCCCTGTAGCCTTAAGCCCCTGACTTTAGATTCTGGAGTCCTTTTTCACTGGGTTTCATACCCTGCCACTCGATACCCTGCAGGCTGATTAGGCATCATGCTGCCATTCTGTCCTGGAGGTGGCTGCACTCCATAATTTGGTCCCATCCATGGTGGAGAAGACTGTGTCTGACTGGTGGAGAATGTGAAAGAAGCAGAGGGGAAGGGAAATCCACTGATTAAAATAAAATGTAATGCCAAGAAAAAATTACACATATGTGGGAAATATCCTTTTTCTTAAGCCCAAATATAAGAATAATTGTTATGTCAGAGAAAGCAAAGACAAAAGGTTTTTTTCTTTTAAAAATAAGCATCCATGTAGCTTTAATTTATGCAGTTTAGTTCTGTTAGTTTAACTAGAGCTAAGAAAACATCCTTTATCTATAAACATTTATTCCCTTTGAACTCAGAAAAACTCATCTTTAATCTCAGAACTGTTCTCCTGGGGTTTGACATACGTTGAACAAGTCACTGTCTGAAAGAATCTCGATTATCTGGTATAATATGGACTTGCATTTATAATACTCAAAGAAGAAATTAAAATATTAGTATTGTAAGCTTATAAATATTTCAACATAACAAGATTCATTTAAAATAAAAACTGCAAAGTGTTTTTCAGAAATTTAAGTAAAATTGCACAATTCAGGATATATAAAGAAGCTTTTGTATAACAATGTATGAATAAACCCTTCTGCACAGGAAAAAAGTCTAATGAATAAAGCAACTAGGATCAAAGTAACTGTATCCAAGAAAGGCTAGTGACCATTAGTCACATAAAAACCTTAACAGCTATTAAGTTCCTATTTTTTACTTAAATATTTGTTGAGTCATTCAAGCATTACCAAAGTCCTTATAATGCTGGTTATAAATCAAAGCAACACATTTGCAGGCAATTTTTTAAAGATACACACTTAAAACCATAAAGTAAAAAACTCTCTAAGTCCTTCAAAGGCTATGCTTTAGATAGAAGGCCACATTACCTGCTAATTACTTAAAATCTCTTCCTAAGTTCTTGACATTTTCAAAGGTTAATAATAAAGGAAAAGAACAAGTGTGCTTACTTAAATCCTTGCTGGTTCCATGGCTGGCCATACATTCCATATGCAGGTACTTGCCAACCATTAGGCATATACTGGCCAATTTGTTGTGCATTCCCATACCACTGGCCCCACTGGCCATAAGCTTGTGGATATCCAATTTGATTCTGCTGTTAAGTAAAGTTATAACAGATAATTTAGTATTATTTGAAATTATAGGTGCATATACAGTCCTTATATACCACAAATAAACAGCCATAACACATACAGTCATCATTACAATGAAAACTAAAGGATAAGCAAGAGTAAGTTGTCACTGCTAAAAAACAGTGAGGTCATACTGCTTCAACTCTACGATGATGCTCTAAATGCCATATTCTTTGAGCCAGCAGGTAATGCCCTGGAAATAAATATTCAACTCAGGATAACATTTTTTTTTCAGGATAACATTTAAGTGTTTTGTAAATTATCCATATGACTGTTTCCTTTAGATAAGGAAGATATGAAGACTAATCTTATATTCAGTTTACTTAATAAAGTTATATAGTTTAGGATTTTCTCAATCCTATCTTGATGTTTCATTTACTATTTCCTCATAGAAATGTTTGTGGGATCAAGTTTGAACTACTAGAGCTGCCTGGAAAAACAAAGGTGGCAAAATCTGGAAGAAAACGCCAAGGTCCTAAATATCTTTATAGCTTTTGTTTCAACTGAATTCAAACATGCTTGTGAGTTCTCCAAATAGTATGTAAGTCTACTAAGAATTAGAAAAAAATTTGATACCCTGTTAGGTTTGTTAGAACATTTTAAAATTCACTGTGGTGTGAGCATGAGTTAGTTGAGGCAGTCACATTCATCATGTCACTGCATCCATGAACCATCACTCTGGAACTGTAATATTATACATGTAGGAGGAGCCCCTATATGCCATCATTGTAGCTAGAAACATTAACAAGGATTGTTAACAACTTCATTTAAAAATACCTATTACCCAGCCATTACTCTGCAAAGTCAAGAACCCTCTCACCTGTTGCACAGGATTTATCATATCGAGAGTTTCTTTGCCCCAATAGCATTTCACAACATGGCCTTCAATGGTAGTTCCATTAACAGAAACAATTGCATGTGCTGCACTTTCATGGGAATTGAACCTATTGAAAATAGTATTAAGAATTACAATATAAACTATTTAAGGTACTTATAAATAAAACATATTTGAAAAAATCAAACTGGGCCTGAGGTATAACAGGAAGTTAATATTAGAGAATAAAATGGCCTATGTTTTCATTTTTTCGAGAAATTTCTCTTAATAGAAAATGATTTGCCTTTGTGTTGGAAGGAAGGAATTATTGTGGTGAATTTAATAAAAGCTAGAAAAATTTCTATTTCTTTATAACCAAAGTAAATTTTAAAGAAAACCACTAAACTTTTTTTGAACTAAAAGTTCAAAAATGATCTGGAGGTAAAAGTGTTTTTTAAAAACCACACCTACCGAACAAAAGAATATCCTTTATCTGGAAAGACTCGAATTTCCATTATTTGTCCAAATGGTGAAAAAGTCTGACGCATTAGTTGTTCTGTTAGACAAAAACCAAAACCGAATTGCATTAAAATCCTACAAATAAAGTACTTTAAAATTAATCTTAAGATGCCACATAGGTGAAGTCCCCATACCTGTTAGCCCGGAAGTGACGCCTCCACAGTACACAGTACAGTTGCTTGGACTAGACTGATTTACGACCTCATCATATGATAGCTGTTTGGTGTTTGCTGGGGAGAAAAGTTTAATATTTTTAGTTTATAAAATGTTCAGAAAGAGGAAAGCAATATTAACTACACTACTGTAATGGTAATATTTATCTTGATCAAAATGCTTGTTTAATACATATTACAATTTGATTAAGGATTAAACCTCCCCGAAGAATATCTAAATATTACTCAGTATTCTCTAATTAATAGGAGACTTGACATTAGAGATATTACTTATTATTTATAATTACAAAAATGAAAACTAAGTACATTTTTGAACAGTAGTCTTGATTTGCTTCTCATCTATTTCTGCAATAAGTCTCCGGGAACAGCTCTAACATTTAAAATCTAGTGTTTTTTCCTCCAAAATTCCACATTTCCTTTTCTTCTCCAATACACCTACACTCATATGTACTCTTTGGAGCTGGAGGCTTTCGGGTTGCCCAGTTAGTTCTGATTTGTCTTCCACCAAGCCACTGGCCACCCATCTGTTGAATGGCGTTTTCAGCATCCTGTTCCACACAACATTAGAAATGACAAAGAAGCCACTATTAGTTGATGTTAAACAACTTTGTGCAAAAGAGAAAACTCATGGTTGCTTTCCACAAATGTTTTCTTAATGGAATACTTTATGATATACACAATATATGACAGCTTTCCTAAAATACAATGGTGCTTTCATTTATTTTACAATGGTGCTTTTAAACTGTCTTTCTTTTACCTCATAAGGGCTTTTGGGAATTTTAATCACCTGAAAGACTCGAGCCCAAAAGCCCTTGTGAGGTAGCCATTGTCAAGTTCACATAACAACCCAGACTATTATGGATGAAAATCTCACTTTATACAATCTAACAAGCTTTCAACAATAGTGTTTGGTTACTCATTCATCTTACAAGTAAATACTGAGCAGTCATCATGTTCTAGACAGCAGTTAACGTCAAGTGCTGGCAATACAGTCAGAGGCAGACACGGTCTCTGCTGCCATGGAGCTTCCATTTTTTGGAGGGGACAAATAAAGTAATTATTAGTTATGGTTAAGTGCCATGACAGAAACAAAAGGCTGAGAGCAAGAATATGCCATGCTGAGATACAGGGATGGGAATCTACCTTAGGGCGGCACGATTAGGGAAGGTCTCTTAGAAATGACTTTTAAGCTGAAACGAGATGAAAAGGAGCTAGAAAAATAAAAAAAGCAGAGTGTTCCTGGTAGAGGGAAAACCACTGCAAAGTGTGTTAAGGCAGGCAAGAGTTTGGTACACATCTAAAAGAAGCATGTGAAACACGACTAGTTTCACTGGAATCTAGTGTGCCAAAAGGAAAAGTATGAGAAGAAAAAACTGATTATTTTAAGTAAGAGATTATCATGATCCAATTTATGTCTTTAAGAAGGCCATCCTTATGTTTTAAGGAGAACAGTTTGGGGAGATAAGACAGTAAAAAGACACTTTCTAAGACTAATGTAATATTCAGATTAAAAAAGAATGCTGGTGACCAGGACTAATATAGTAGCAGTGATGTAATCTAAAGGAAGAGTCAACAGATGGGGGTGGTGGGGGGGCAGTGTGCACAGTAACTAAAAGGGCAGGAATCAAAGCCAACTCCTAGGTTCCTGCTTGGGCAGTAGGGAGGACAGTGCTGGTATTTACGGAAATGAGAAGCCTGGAGGAACAAGTTTGAGGAAGAAACAATTATTTAAGACACATTAAGTTTCAGGTACGTGTAAGACATCTAAATGAAGACAGTTTGTTGGTTAAGTGTGAAGTAAGTGGAGCTGCAGATATAAGATTCAGAGCCACGAAGAAAGAGTGTCCTAGGATAGAGCCCTGAAAAACAGCAAAATGTGAAAACTGGGTAACGGAGAAATTGCGAGCTAAGGTGACTAAGAAGGAATAGCTACTGATGAAGGAAGAAACCCACAACAATGTACTGTCAGAGAGCCAAGCAAGCAGAAATCAATAAGTGAACTTGAGAAGAGTAGCCTTGGTATAGAGTAAGAATAAAGCCAACTTAAGAATAAACTGAAAAGGACGTGGGGTTCAGCTTTGGTTAGCCTGTGTAAACCATAGCTTTGGTAAGCTTATGTGGGCTTAACCTAGCACAAAAGAACAGGTAAGTTTAAGGCTAAAAGCTGTTCTTGAGACACATAAAAAGGAAATGATTCTTAAAAAAGAAACAAATATTGCTTTCCACACTAACCAGTCTGAACTCGTAAGATGTTTAATAACTCTCTGTTGTTGGCTGAACTGTGTCACTGAAATTTATATGAAGTCCTATCTATCCAGTCTTATAATTGTGAAAGTGACCTCATTTGCATTTGAAATAGGGTCTTTGCAGGTATATTAGTTAAGATTTGGTCATACAAGTTAGGGTGGGCCCTTTTAAAGAAGGGGTTGTTATAAGAAGATAAGAAGTTAACAAGGACACACATAGAGGAAAGAGGGTCATGTGAAGACAAAGGTAGAGACTGGAGTGATGCAGCTACAAGTCAAGGATCCAAGGATTGCCAGTTACCACCAGAAACTAAAGAGAGAAGGAAGGATACTTCCAGCATCTTCAGATGGAGCATGGCCATGACGACAACCTGATTCTGGACTTCTATCCTCTAGAAGAACTTAAGAGAATCTTTTTATTGTTCTAAGTCATTCAGCTACTTTGATACAGCAGCCCTAGAAAACAAATATAATTATATGCTCATATACAACGACAGGAAAGACTTCCTCCACTGTAACAGGAGGAAGAGGGAGAAGGTGAGAGCATTTAATGTAGGTTTGGTGGTAGAAAGCTGAGGGAATTTCTGTATGATAGCTTTTACTTTCTCATTTGAAGCTCAGGGTGATGATGAAGAAAAAGAATGAGGAATATTTGAGGAGAAATGAGGGAGCATGAAATAGTTTTTCAAAGAACAGGGAATCAGTTTTACTAGAGAAACACAGGTTTACAAAGACAGTACCACGTATTTATCTATGTGTAACCACTAAATTAGAAGTGAAACCAGCTGACTTAATTTCTCTCTAGCAACACTCAGTTACTTCAGAGTAAGCAGGGAGGTATGCTCAACCAGCCCTGGAGTTTGCCTAGGACACACAACACAGGAGAGGCAAGGGAGCCAGGTTCAATTGCAATCAGTGCTGTGGCACTTCACAACACCAGAGAATGCCTGCCAGTCACATAGCACAAAGTTATAGAAACTAAAATATAAATGTGGGAAGATCAAATTGTATCACTTATTCAAAGTTATATACCTCTTGTGTGATGATTGTCAGGATTATAATCCATGTCTGGTAACTACAGAGGTCACACACAGACATCCTCTGCTATATCTGACTTTTATACTAACTATACGTTAAATAGTGACATATAGCAGCAGAATATATTCCATAATTCCATAATAATTCCATATTCCATAATTCCATAATGCAAAAAAGTGAGTTTTTACTCCACCCAAAGCTCTCAACCTGTATCACCAGGTATCACAAAACATTGACAACCTATTTATCAGTCCTTTAAGGTAAATGTGGCTATCAGTTCATTGCATGAGGTATTCTTCTATCTTCCCTAAATATTATGCTGTGATTAACAGTAAAGCTTTAAGAACTAGTTACAGTCTCATAGTTTTTATTTTTTCATCTCCTTTTACACCTAGTAGATGGGATCATACATGACAGAGCTTTTACATCTTCACCTCTCAATATGCTTTACCATTTGCAATTTTTCTAATATACGGATTTTTCCTGACCTCTTAGATTAATACCTGCTTCTTAGAAGACACTTTCACTTCATGAGAGGAAGATGATAGTTATAAAAGAATCTGATCAAAAGATACGATGCCACTGTGTGAACCGCTGACACACAATTACAGTGTATTCTGCCTTCTTTTGCCTTAACTTAAAAGCCATGTTAAGGACTTCCCAGGTGGCGCAGTGGGTAAGAATCCGCCTGCCAATGTAGAGGACATGGGTTCGATCCCTGGTCCAGGAAGATCTCATATGTTGAGGAGCAACTAAGCCCGTGTGCCACAACTACTGAAATCTGCATGCTCGAGGGCCCACAACAAGGAGTTGTGCCCCCCACTGTCCACAACTAGAAAAAGCCCTCTTGTACCAATAAAGACCTGGCACAGACATTAATTTAAAAAAAAAAAAAAAAGCCATGTTAACATTTTTAGGACTGATTTTTTATTTGAAAAGTAAATTTTGGAAAAGTAAAATGGCTGCAAGCTGGCTGTTACAGCGAATATCTGGATAGGGAGGAATAACCAGACATTAGTTTCAATATAAGCAGACACAGGAACTAGAAAATATAAGACAATCTGACACTAGTTGGCATAACTGCAAACAGACGTTTTTAAAAACTTGGAAGGAACTGGTACAATAAATGATGCTTATAAATTTCACCCGATGTGGAGAAAAGGGAACCCTCTTACACTGTTGGTGGGAATGCAAACTAGTACAGCCACTATGGAGAACAGTGTGGAGATTCCTTAAAAAACTGGAACTAGAACTGCCATATGACCCAGCAATCCCACTCCTGGGCATACACACCGAGGAAACCAGAACTGAAAGAGACATGTGTACCCCAATGTTCATTGCAGCACTGTTTATAATAGCCAGGACATGGAAGCAACCTAGGTGCCCATCAGCAGACGAATGGATAAGAAAGCTGTGGTACATTTACACCATGGAATATTACTCAGCCATTAAAAAGAATACATTTGAATCAGTTCTAATGAGATGGATAAAACTGGAGCCCATTATACAGAGTGAAGTAAGCCAGAAAGATAAACACCAATACAGTATACTAACGCATATATATGGAATTTAGAAAGATGTTAACAATAACCCTATATGCAAGACAGAAAAAGAGACACAGATGTATAGAACAGACTTTTGGACTCTATGGGAGAAGGTGAGGGTGGAATGATCTGAGAGAACAGCATTGAAACATGTATATCATCAAGTGTGAAACAGATCACCAGTCCAGGTTGGATGCATGAGACAAGTGCTTGGGGCTGGTACACTGGGATGACCCAGAGGGATGGGATGGGGAGGGAGGTGGGAGGGGGGTTCAGGATGGGGAACACATGTAAATCCATGGCTGATTCATGTCAATGTATGGCAAAAACCACTACAATACTGTAAAGTAATTAGCCTCCAACTAATAAAAATAAATAAATTTCACCCGAAGTTATCAATGATAACTTCAAATGATACCTATTTCAAATACTCCCTTTATCAAAGAAAATCCTTTCTAAAATACATTTCATAGTATCAAAAATTTTAATGGCTCATTCTAAGGCACTCTTGCACAAAAAATACCATATTTTTGCACTTATCACTGGCAAACAATCGTAACATAGAGGCAATACAATAAAATTAAAGGTTAATGAAACCTGAGTGTATAATCCAGTATTAATGCATATAAAGTCTCCTACCATCCACCTCTGTATTTTTAGAAGTGTGATATCTCTGCATTTAACTGTTTGGAACCTTGAGTTATCACACTAAAAAAACTATTTACTTGAATTAGTAACATATTTACAAGGTTCAAACTTCACATAGTAACAGCAAGAAGTTTCTTGCCCTCCTGCCCATGTGCCTCTCATTACCTAGCCCACAAACAGGAAACCTTACAAGTGTCTTGCTAATCTCTGCAGGGGGAATGCAGGGGGAAAAGAAATCACCCCCACCCTGCCCCCTGCCACACACACACACACATATAATATGCTCTCTTCTTTTTTACACAAAAAAGTTTTTTCACCTGACAATATCCCATGGAAATGTTTCCATAACCAGTACTTACAGAGTTCCTTATTAGTTTTCCTTTTGTAAACAGCACAGTATTACATTGTATGGAGAACATACCAAAGATTTTATCCAGCTGTCATAAATATAAGCCTTTCCTTCTCTATAACCTCCTTTCACCTCTCATTTGACAAACTATGCACTCCTTCCTTTTCTCTGAAAAACTCAGAAACTTCAAGCCTATGCAAATTCATGTTCAGTAGTGTTTACTGAATGAAGGAAATGATGAGACATTTTCAAATACATTAATATACTATTTTTAGAAAAATTTCCACCCACTGGAACATTTTATTAGTTACTTTTAAATTAACATGGGAATATAAAACAGGGAGAAAACAAATCAAATATATAAATGAGATACTCAATATCGGTCCTATCTTTTGGATGATGATTTAAACACCTCTACTTTCTTTTTTTTTAAAGAACTATTTCTGTATTTATTTATTTGGCTATGCTGGGTCTTAGTTGTGGCATGCAGAATCTTTAGTTGTGGCACGTGAACTCTTTGGTTGTGGCATGTGGGATCTAGTTCCCTGACCAGGGCTTGAACCCCGAGACCCCTGCATTGGGAGCACAGAGTCTTAGCCACTGGACCACCAGGGAAGTCCAACACCTCTACTTTTTATATTCTGAAAACATTTTCTCAGTACTTTGCATGCATCAGGTGCTAAATACATGTGCTTAGTTGCTCAGTTGTGTCCAACTCTTTATGAGCCCATGGACTGTGGCCTGCCAGACCCCTTTGTTCATGGGATTCTCCAGGCAAGAATACTCGAGAGAGTGGCCATTCCCTTCTCCAGGGAATCTTCCTGACCCAAGGATCGAACCCCAGTCTCCTGCATTGCAGGGGGATTCTTTACCATCTGAACCACCAGGTAAGCCCAAGGTGCTAAATAAATGTTGACTAAATAACCAAACAGGGGAAAGAAGGTATACTCCAGTAAGAGTACTAATTATCAGTGATATGAACAAATGGTAGATGACAAAAATGACTAAAAATTGAAATGAAATGAACGTTTTTGTTCTTTCTTCTTATACTGCACATGCACTTTTTATTGAGCTCACCCATTTGTTGAAAAAGGAGACAAAGCCATATCCCTTAGACTTTCCTGTCGCCATGTCTTTTACCACTCGGGCATCTCTGAAATCAGAAACAATCAGAAGTTTAGGTTTGCAAACTCTCCTCTGGATATCAAGTGAGAATTTCATACACAACTCATTTTCATGTTTCATCTTCATTAACATGAACCTTTAATACAAATTTACCTTTTATTCTACAAAATTTATCATGTATTAGCAAATGAGGCTTAATTTTATAAACATGCAAATCAAAAACTTTTAAAATATATATGTATACATTTTACAGAAACTGCCTCCCACTTCAAAAAGTTTTTACATTTTTAAATATTAAGCATGGTAAAAGCAGCTATTCACATGAATTACTTAACTTATAGGGTTCACTGGCACACTAAATGAATGGCTTTCTTTAACCATGCAATTTATAATTTGCTATTTTACACTATATACTACCTAATCATTAAAAAATTAAAATAGAAAACTGGAAACTAAAAGAATGAAAAAGTTGTATATTCCCTAAATCAATTAATTTTTTTCATTTTCTCAGATCAGTTCACACCCCCCTTCTGAACTATGGGTAAATTTTGAAACTTGACATTTTCAGAAATGTTAAACTATTGAAGAAAAATACTAGACACACACTTTAGTCTTATTCTATATAAGAAAAGATTTTATACTAAATTCTAAAATAGCAATCATATAAGATTGATTGGAAACTACAAGACATAAAAGCAAAATTTTAAAAAGTCAGAAAGTAAAAAAGCACGCCAACATTTATCCACTGTGAACCGTAGCTTGTAGTTAGCCAGGGCAATTCTGTCCATTCTTCAGAGATACTCTGCAAAATAACCAGAGCCCTATTATTTGAGATTGAGTGAAAAACCCAGCCATGATAGCTAAAACTCCATACCTCAAAAAATTGGACTCAAATTGTGCTTCGCAGGCAATCTGCTTTTAAGTTAGCCAGGTATGTCACAATGCTTGTTCTCTCAGGACACATGAACAAAACAGGCACTTTCACAACAAAAACCCAAGTCAGAAAGCCATGCAATATAATTTTATATTAAAGTATACATAAGCATATTTTGATAAATTTAGGAGTGATTTATTAAGTGCTTAGGGTCAAAATGACAAGAGGTGATGGTGAAAGAGGAAAACTAATGCAAGTCACTTCTCAATATGTAAAAATATTTATGGTACACATGCATTTAATTTGTAGCTGAATTCTTCTACAGCAAAATCTGTTAGACTACCCTAAACTCAAGGAACAGGAAAAATTTAAGCTGTATAAATTAGGGAAAGAAAGTGCTGTAATTTTTATACCAAATATTTTAATAGGCCAACATTTACTACACAACTTTTATAAATCAAGCACTGTTGTAGAATCTACAGACAATACCTGACTATCATGAGAATCTCTCAATATATGTATTTATCAACGTATCTCCTTTAATTAAAAAAAAAAATCAAGAAGTGATGCTACCAACTGAAAATGGTTCCTTCAAATTTAGAAACACTAACTCTTAGGACAACCTAAAGCTTAGACATTATTTCAACTGAAAATTATAAAACTTAAAGGTCTTATCAAGAAAAAAATCATATATACATCAGTAATCATAGTAGACTCTAAGAAAATCTACAGACTGCAATTATGATACCAACATATTTAACAAAAAGAAATTATTGATTCTTGATTAAAAAGTAATGAAATTACTAAAATTTGGATGTCATTTAACTTACACTCACCAATTGTTAAACAATCTTTATCTTAACCCCAAACTAAATATCCACGCTTTCAGAAAAGCTACATTCAATCTAAACATTTAATAATATAGCATTTAATCTGTTAAAATGTTAGAAAAGCCTTTTCTTCTTAAAGTTAAGTTTCAGGAAATGTTAGCCTTGATTCATATATTATCTGAAAGAATTCTCTAAGGAAGAAGTAGCAAAGATACAGATCAGAGTTCTTTAATCCTTTACAGTCCTGTGACTATGCTGAAAGTGGATAAAATTTACAAAGATACTACACACCAAAATGAAAACAAGCACAAAATTTTGCATACAGAAATTTATAGAGCCTTTAAGAGGTCAAAGGTTAAGACTGTCCAATCTAGACATTTGAAAGCCAGCTAACCATCATCAAAACCCTAAAACAGACTAAAAAGAACATTCAAGAAATTAGAACTTTATTTTCCTAAAGTCAGTTCTAAGAGATCAAGAAAAATGTCACCTAAAAGAAGAGCCCATCTATAAACTCTAATCTTGTGACTGCCTTTAAAGTTGGCCCCTTACTTATGATCATTCTTTGGTCTCTATCCATTTTCATCCTCCTACCAGCGAACTAAAACTCTTCAAATGAAAATTCCCAAATTCAACATCAATGCCACCAGCATTTACTTTCCAGTCTCCTTCTCATCTCTGCTGTTGGTCTGTTTATCAAACCAAATCAAAGCTAGCATTTTCTTTTTTCTACTCTTCTAGCTGGGACACCAATAATAAAGCAACCAGAAACTCTAAAAACTTTGTTTTCTAGATTCAACAATTACTTCTAAGAAAGTGCAATAATCAACTTATTCTTACTCTACTACAGGCATGCTTTTCACAATATTAAAGTTCTTTTATGATGAATACTTGAGTGAGCTATTTATAACAGGCCTAAACTGTACAATTAATAACAATGCAAGCAATACAGTGCTTCAAAAAATACTAAGAGGCATTATTATTGTTGTTAATAGCAAAAATAACAACAACAAAAGGACAGATATCCTGGAATTAATATTTAATAACTGCTTTTTAAACTATTAAGGTTTCTTTTTGTTAAAATATATTAACAGAAAATGCATGGTATCATAGAAGTGCCAAAGGGTCTAAACTTCTTAGTCACAGCACAAATTCACTAAAGATTATGACCAGGCTAGCAAGACATTCATACAAGAAACAGGATGCAGGACAGCACATTCGTCTCTTAAAAGCTAATGCTAATTGAAAAAAAATTTTAAGATAATTGAAGACCAAAGATTTATCAATGGGAAAATAATCTTTGGCTGTTAACTGCTTGAATAGGCTCTAAACAATACATTTATTCAAGTGAATATTAATACATTACATTCAGGTGTTAAAATTAATGTCCAAAAAAATTCACAACAGATTTTCAAATTACTTCTATAAAAGATTGTTTCTAATTAAAAGCATTTTTAAATTTAATCTTCTGTTACTTACGATATTCTTCCAAATGGTGCAAAAGCAGCTTTTATATCTTCAGTTGTAATTTCTGGACTGAGATCACCAACAAAGACATGGAAATGATCTTATGGGGGAAGGAAGGGGAAGTGAAAAGAAAAATACAATTTTAGAATTTAAAAAAATGCTAAGATCTATTCAATAAAGTATTCTTAAAGTAATTTATGTATTACAATAAAGTATAAGTAAAACTATCCTATATCTAGACAAATTCTATCAGTTTTAAACATAATGAATAATGAATCAAGGTGACAATACAGGAAAGATTCTCCTATGATATATCTAATGGGAGACTGATAGTTACATTTCTACTTATAACCAATTATTATACTGGCCAAAATAAACTAGTAATATATAACAAGTTTTGCAAAAAAAAAAGTATATATATATAAATAAATGACTTAATTACCATTCTAATAGTAATTATTCACATTTATTCAGTTTACCACTACATTAAATCTTTACAAATTAAAATAGTGGTATTATGAGTTATTAGGCTAGATTTGCCTCAGTTAAGACAGTTTACTGAAGCTAGCTATGCGATATACTTGGTTTAACCATATTTTGTGAAGAACAATCAAAGAAATACCTTGCATTGCAACAGTTTGATGTTAAAGTATTTGAGTTTTCTCAAAAGCCAACAGTTTTGGTTGCCCAGACATTACACCATTCAGTTTATGTGAATCCATGTGCAAGTGAACTAAGACTGAAGGCAACAGAATGAAAACAGTAATCCCTTCACTTTATATCAGAGTCATTAAAAAAGCACTGGAGAGAAATAATGATCCCATATATGAAGTTTTCTTAAAAAGACAATGTTCAAAAAAAAAAAAAAGAACACTTTAAATATACAAAATAGTTGGATCAACACTTTAAATGGACATACATATCAATTCTGACAAAGTATATCTGGAAAGAAAAGTTACCCCTACTTGGCAGGCCTTAAGCAACATATTAGGTTGCCATTTGGGAGACATAGTTTCAAGTGCAACTCAAGCAATAAGATCTCCGTATGAAGCACAGAACTTGACCTCAAGGAAACAGGGTATCTTGCCCTTCAGTGGTGAAGTATTTCTAAGGCATCAGCTGCTACCAAGGGGGGAATCAGAGAACTTGAAATAGCACCCAAGTAGTGGACAAGCCACACTTGGTCAACACTGGGAAAAAGGGGGAAAAATATTGCCAGAGAGACAAATAGAAATACTATCCCTCCCTCCCCGCTCCCCCCAACATCAAACAAAAAAACTTCAGGTGGTTAGTGAATACCCTTTCAAGAGATTTCATTTTATGTTTAAGAAGATACAATTACCTTGTGAACGCTGTGTGCTGACAACGGTACTACCTGATGACAAAGATTAGATTTGTTCTTAAATTTATTAACACAAACACAGTCAATCATATCTTAGGATAACGATCAAAACATTACTGCAAATGTATGATGTTTATATGCTTTACAAGAAAACTACTATGTACAATAAACACAAAAGGTCAAAGAGTATAAAATATACTTACTGCTTGTGTCTTTCTTTTGACTGCTGGGAGTTGTTGCCCAATTCACTTTGACTTCCTAAAAAAATTTTTTCTACATTTATATTTCATAAAAATAAAGGTCATAATCAGGTATTACAAGATTTGCATCTATGACTACAAAGGTATATGTTTGACAAGAAGCATTCAAAATTTTCTGGTCAAAATTTCAATACTTAAAAAAAAAGAATTAACAACTTTGTTTCATTAAGTAAGGACATTAAAAAAATCATTACCATCTGTTATCATTGCCAATTTTTTTTTTTTTAGAAAAGGCATCTTAACATTAGGAAAAATGCAGAAAGGACATAATCTCAGAATTATTTCATTTTTCCCTTCAATACTTATTTTTTAATGTACACTTCTGCAAATAATATTAACAAATCCTAACTATACATAACTTCTCTATTAACATTCAAATAATATTAACAAATCCTAACTATACATAACTTCTCTATTAACATTCAACTAAGCTGCCTAAAAAACCAAAGAATTTTTTCTCTTTTATTCTTCCCCATTAGTAGTCAGCATTCCTATGTTTCAATAAAGCCTGGTAATTCAACAGTTACCTCAGTATTTACCATGTGCAAGGCACCATGAAGAATACTAACAAACACATGCTCTAAAAGCTTTACCCCATCTTTTTAATATTAATTGTGATCGTTTTCTTTTTTTGTTTTTTTTTTTGTGATCATTTTCTGTAAAACAAATACAATGCTTCTAAAATGAAAACAAAACCTTTTACAACTCAGAATTTTCCAGTGTATGTCACCTTCTTTAATTACGATAGCTTACCTTACCCATTATCTTCCGCCCATTCATAGCAGCTAGTGCTGCAGCTGCATGACGATGCTCATAAAACTCCACAAAACAATACGGATCATTTCCAGCTGTCTGTTGAAGAAGAGACACAAAAGTCAGTTTTAAGCTTTATATACTGTCCTTACTTTAAAACTATACAAAGTTTTATACAGCTCAGTACCAGACCATGAAGAATGAGGGGCTGTTCTGCAAGTAAATGTTTAGGATAAGGCACTAAACAACAACAACAAAAAATTATCTTTATAGAAAGCTATCTTCTTCAACAGCTTCTATTATTCTACTATATGTAATTTAGTGTTTTATTAATGACTAAACGTTCTAATTAACCTTCTTAAACCTATTACTAAAATAGAAGTAAATACACTCTAAAAACTGAAGACATTCTCAGATAAGTAAAGTTTTAGAATAGGTTTTAGAACATGGACTTTCTGACATCAAAATTTTTGCCTGCTTAGAAGGTCTTTAAAAATAAAAATTCTTGGGAATTCCCTGGTGGTTTGGTGGTTAGGACTCCGTGAGTCCACTACTGGGGGCACAGGTTCAATCCCTGATTGGTGAACTAAGATCTCGCAAGCCACTGTGCAGTGCAACCAGAAATTTTCTCTTCTCTTCTGTTGGTGTTTGAAGTAGTTGAAGCCTGATGACAGACAAAGCCTGGATGTTTTCTTATAAAGAAGTAGAAAAAACACCCAATATTTTCACACCTCTTGGTGTAAAACACGAAATGGCTTCATAGTCCATTTTAAAATTCTTTCCATAATCGCCCAAGCAGAATTGTTAAAATAAGAAACTAATTCAAAAGACTAGAATGATAATAAAATAAAGATATATGCCATTTTATTCCATGCACAATTTAACAGTTAAAAAAATGTCCCTGGCAATGATTTCAAAGAATTTTAGAGTAAAGAGGCAACCACCAAATTGATGACACTGAAACTATCCATTATTTTATTTTAAAAGCATTAGAGAAAATGTAAGTGTTTTTAAAATTGTATAATTCAAACTAATGCTATTCTTAATGGGAGTTCTACTACCAAGATCCATGTTGACAGCATCAGAATCAGAAGAGTGGTTAAAAAAGTGGCTTACACCTAAGAGTATGGCAGTCAAACAAACAAGAATGTTCATTTTACTTAATTCGTGTCCAGAAAAACTACACTTTTTAGATTAAAAAAAAATTCTAAGCATATGCATTATCAGCCTTTGTACTCTGAAGTCTGAGTCACTCAGTCATGTCCGGTTCTTTGTGACCCTATGGACTGTAGCCTGCCAGACTCCTCTGTCCGTGGGATTTCCCAGGCAAGGACACTGGAGTATTCCTTCTCCAACTCATACTCTAGGGAGTATAAAATTAATAAATATGAACATTAGTCCAACAGTGTGAACAGACTGGAATTTAGACTTTAATAATAATAAAATAATGATAAGAAGCAGGAGAGAGAGTAGTCAATTTTAAGTCTTTCAGTGACCAAAGTCCAATTTATACAAAGTGGCAGAGGCTCCCCTAGCTAGTCTTTTCTGTAGGTGCAGCAGTCACTAACACTTTGCCTAGCGATCTTTACCAGCAAATCGAGAAAGACCTAGATGGAGAGAGAATAGCAGCCTATAGACCTATGGAGAGAATAGATCAATCTGGGTTTACATCCTTGCTTTGCCTCATTTCTGTATATATTAAACAGGAATAACATCTACTTTATAATATTTCTATTGAGTATTTTTGATGAGGCATCAGTATGAAAATGATAGGCTGTAAGGATTTCGTAAATGCTATTACTAAGATAAGGAAGGAGACCTAGATGAAGGAAAGACTGGTTTTAAATTCTCCATCATTTCCCTATATCTCTCCCTCTTATCTTTCTCTATGGGTATGGGAATCTTTGATTCATTACCCAAAGGCATACAGATATTAAATATGACTAACAGAACACTTCAGAAGAGTTATGTAAAGGATAAAAACATCTGTTGACTCCATCTGTATTATGTGTAGGTGACTCTGCCACATTAGGAGAAAAGTTTTGACATTTTAAAATACAAGACAACAAACCAAAGACAACTGGCTAAATAATTACTTTTAAAAATACCAAGTTAAAAGAAGTTAAACTGGAATATAATAGAAGAGAAAGTAGTAGATACCAATACATACATGACTTTCTTTCCCAGAGAAACAAAAACTAAAAGTTTAAATGCAGGAAAGACCATGGGATAAAAGGATTTCTCTTTAGTACTGTTTTTCTCATCAAGAGAATTTGAAGCTGCCTTTTTACACATATTATGACTCAGGATTAATTACCGATTACGTGAGTGAATTGATGTTTTTTCTATACATTAAGGTCTGATGAACGGGCACTGCCACAATTCAAGAAAGACTTGAACTGTGACCTTTAAAAATAAAGTTTAAAACATCTTCACAGTATCAGTCTACTATTTCTTTTGCCTAATTTCCCATTTTAATTAATAATTGAATTTATAGATTTGCTAATCAACTGACACCACATACAAAACAAACAATTCTGATGCCTCAGTACATTTTAAAACAAGAGCCCCACATACAGTTCTCATCTGTTTTGGAAATGATTAGATCTAGTCTCTCTTTACTGAGTAAAACAAACTTGGTGGCCAAAATGGACTTATTACAAATTTAATAAAACCTTTATGAATTTAGACTGTATAAACCAATTTAAGAGATCCTAGAAGTAATGGATTTAAAGAATGTATTTAAAAAAAAAAAAGAAGAAGAAAGTTAACTAAGTAAAATACCCTTACATCCATAATCATTTTGCAGTTTTTACAAGGTCCAATCTGGCTAAAGAGCTGGAGAATTAGAGCTTCTGTGACATCTCTGGAAAGGTTACCAACATATCTGAAACACAAAGGAAAACAATTCACCACTTAAAATTTGCTTCTTTTAAATCAGTTCCTAAAGTTGAGTACTGAACAGTGAATTGGGGGAATAGGCAGATCTTTGCTGTGTACCACACTATTTAGGAACTTATAAAAGTTTGAAAACTTCAAAATCTCTTACAAAACAGATGTAAGATATGTTACTTACAAATATACCAGACAGTTAGTAGAGGGAAATTAGTAAGTATCTGTTTTTAGTGAAGAATGCACAAATTAAACCTGTTACTTTAAGTTTCTAGGCTTATCTTAGGAAGATATACCTAAAATTTCTCAAATGAATCATTTGACATGTAGAACAATTCATACAATCAATCCTAGAAAACTCTGCAATTATTCTCCTTCTACAGCATTACTGAGAACATTAGATAAAATTTCAACGTTTAATTCACGATTGTCCTAAAAGTGTCCAACTGAGGTATACTTTGGTTTAGACAGTAAACATATTTTTGAAAGATCATGAATCAATCACTATCAGCTGTTATACATGCTCACAAAAGAAAGGGAAGCCTTTTAATGAATATCACTGATCAGTGGAAGCAGAAAGGAAGTAGAAAGGTTCTAGGAGAGACTTTTAACAGATAATGTAAGTTGGTGACTAACTAAACTACTGTAAATAACGTATTACAAGACAACATGACTGGGACGATCCTTACTTTTTTAGGGGGGAGGAGGATAATCCTTTTTTTTTTATAATCCTTATTTAAAGGGTTTATAAATATTAAAAATGGGATTTTGAAATGCAATTACCTCTAGGTATATTAGTTTTATTACTTCTGAAATCAGAAAACGTAGTCTCCCAATAACTGTAGATGTTTTAATTCTTCTGCCAAGAATCCTTCAGGGAATGTGATGAAAGGTACGGACACTCTCCCCAGAAAAATAAAACACCTATACGTGCCAGAAAGTGTGGATTCAATTTCTTCCTTCCACTTACCCATTCAACAGACTATTGAATGCTTACTATGAAGGCACAGGAATAGGCTAAAATGGCGAAGAGAGAAGTGCCGAGTCTTAAGAACAATGAACAATTCGTTTACAGAAAAATGCTAGACAATAACTGTAGACAGACAGCATTAAATTAACGATGTGTAAGCCCTACTGAAATCATTGATTCAGGCATGAAATAGATGTAAAACTTAGGTGAAAGGCTGGTAAGAAAATGGATATGTGCAGGGTGCCTAAGATGTCACATAGATTACTTAACAATTGCAAAGGGAAAATTCACCTTAAAAGTGAGAACTCTACACTGGTCAGAATGGCCATCATCAAAAAGTCTACAAACGATAAATGCTGGAGAGGGTGTGGAGAAAAGGGAACACTCTTGCACTGTTCGTGGGAATGTAAATTGATATAGCCACTATGGAAGATGGTATGGAGATTCCTTAAAAAAATAGGAATAAAACCACCATATGACCCAGCAATCCCACTCCTAGGGATATACCCTGAGGAACCCAGGGTTGAAAAAGACACATGTATCCCACTGTTCATTGTAGCACTAGTTACAATAGCTAGAACACAGAAACAACCTAGATGTCCATTGGCAGATGAATGGATAAACAAGTTGTGGTACATATACACAATGGAATATTACTCAGCCATAAAAATGAACTCATTTGAGTCAGTTCTGATGAGGTGGATGAACCTAGAACCTATTATACAAAGTGACGTGAGTCAGAAAGAGAAAGATAAATATTGTATTCTAACGCACATATTTGGAATATAGAAAAATTTATTATTTTATTTATCTACAGGGCAGCAATAGAGACATAGAGAATAGACTTATGGACATGGGGAGAGGGGAGGAGAGTGTAAGATGTATGGAGAGAGTAACACGGAAACTTCTATTACCATATGTAAAATAGAGAGCCAAGGGGAATTCGCTGTATGGCTCAGGGAACTCAAACAGGGGCTCTGTATCAACCTAGAGGGGTGGGATGGGGAGATGGGGGGGAGGTTCAGAAGGGAGAGGATATATGTACACCTGTGGCTGATTCATGTCGAGGTTTGACAGAAAACAACAAAATTCTGTAAAGCAATTATCCTTCAATAAAAAAATAAAGGAAAAAAGTGAGATCTTTAGGCCACTTTGACCCTGTGATCAAACTTTAAGTCATGTTATGAATGAACAATTAAACATTGTGTATACAATATGAATTATACAATATCATATATGAAATATTCAAGTCAGAACGATCTAACTTGAGTTTAGCTAAGCTTAAATTCAGATCTAAGCTTACAGGATATTGGGCATATAAAACAATTATACAAATTCAGATCTGGGATATTATATAAGGTGACTTATTTGCTATCTTAAAGGTTACCGTCCTTAAAAAAAATAGTAAAAAGAAAGGAAGACTACTTTTGATTAAGAGGGACTTAAAAGACACTGACAACTTAATATTTACAATGAATAATCCTTGACTGAATCCTGGATTAGGGAGGGGGTGAGAAATAGCTTTTTCTTACAGAATTCTAATTAATAAATGCATAAGAAATGAGGGAAATCATCATTAAAACACCTTAGTAATAATGTTACGGGTAAGAATTCTTTGATACACCTCCCTCTATGAAGTGAAGCTTCATTTCCCTCTCCTTGAGTGTGGGCAACACTTAGTGACTCAATTCTGACAGGGTATGTAGAGAAAAAAGGCAGTCACTATATAGTGGAGATAAGATCTCAGCATCCGGTCCAATCACTTCAAGGCAAATAGATAGGGAAACAATGGAAACAGTGACAGACTACTATTTTGGGCTCCAAAATCACTGCAGATGGTGACTGCAGCCATGAAATTAAAAGACACTTGCTCCTTGGAAGGAAAGCTATGATCAACCTGGACAGCATAATAAAAAGCAGACATTACATAAGACATTACTTTGCCAACAAAGGTCCGTTTAGTCAAAGCTATGGTTTTCCCAGTAGTCATGTATAGATGTGAAGAGTTGGACCATAAAGAAAGCTGAGCACCGAAGAATTGATGCTTTTGAACTGTGGTGTTGAAGAAGATTCGAGAGTCCCTTGGACTGCAAGGAGATCCAACCAGTCCATCCTAAAAGAAATCAAACCTGAATATTCATTGGAAGGACTGATGCTGAATCTGAAACTCCAATACTTTGGCCACCTGATGTGAAGAACTGACTCACTAGAAAAGACCCTGAGCTGGGAAAGATTGAAGGCAGGAGGAAAAGGGGATGACAGAGGATGAGATGGTTGGATGGCATCACTGACTCAATGGACATGAGTCTGAGTAAGCTCCAGGAGGTGGTGATGGACAGGGAAGCCTGGCGTGCTGCATGCAGTCCATGGGGTCACAAAGAGTTCGACATGACTGAGTGACTGAACTAAAATGATATAGAGGAGAAACAGTACCCTTCATAAGTGCCACAATGAAAGATATCTCCCCACATGTTATAGGGAAGTAGAGAGACATGACAACTAAACACAATGTATTTTGGATTAGATGTTGGAATAGAAGAAGGACATTTAAAAAAAAAAAAGAAAAAGGACATTAGTGGAAAAACGGGAAAACAGTAATAAAACTTGCAGTTAATAGTATTGTACCAATCTATTAACTTCTTAGTTTTGATAATCATACTATGGTTACTTAAGATATTAACATTAAGGGAAGGGTGATGGTCAAGTGAAAACTCTGAACCATCTCTAACTCTTCAGTGTCTATTTTTACCCAACTCATGTGCCTATAAGAAACCCTAAGGATTGCATATGTCTAAGGGAAAAAAATGGCTCTTCTGAAAATTTAATTCTAACATCTACTTTGCTAAAGCTAGGTAATCCAGTGATAAACTGACAGTATGTAGGGAACCTGGAGGCTGTCATTTACTCTGCAAAACTTCAAGATTTTTCTCAGAAAAAAATTTTCTCAAATTTTTTCTCAGAAACTCAAAATTTCTAAGTGATTTTCCCAGTTTGAAGATGGCTAATAAAAGCTACTCTAAAAAGCATTAAGGTCTGTACTGCCTTTGTGTTTAATGTGGCCTGCTATATAATGTAAATTCCCGGAGCCTTTATCAATTAACTACACACAGCTGTTTACACAAACAACTTGTTCTCAACCTTTGACACCATTACAATAAACCTTAAGTTAACATATGTAACAGTCTCAGTTTTATAAAACAAGTTTCTTTAGTTGTCCCATACTTTGTCACATATTATTCTGTTTCTGAAGCAAAGGATTTCCTATCAACAGTATAGATTTAAGTTACATATGTAAGTTTCTTTTTTTTTTCCTTTCAGGCTGCCAAACATCTTCCTACATTCACCCTATGGCAAAGCCTGACTCCTCTTCAAAAGATGAAAGGCTTTAATACGGTTATATAGTCTACTAGGTATATGATCTGGGCTAGGTCATATTAGAGGTACCTGCCCCGAACACAGAAGTCAAAGACAGGGGTTAGAGAAGCAGAAACTGAAGAGAATCTACTTTGGTGGCAAACAGCAGCAGAGTCCCAGGTCCAGTGAAGCTGAAGTTGTAATATCAGGCCCTCACTGTATGTGGTTGGAGTATCCTTTTTGGGATGCTCTGTAGTTTGATTAGGACTGTGGGCCTGACAGTTGTCCCTCTTTCCTGAACATTTTCTAAACCAGGTTCCATAAACTTCCTCCAAATTCTGAAAGTGTCCTCTCTCTCTCTCTCTATACATATATATATATATATATTTTTTTTTTTTTTAAAGAAGCATGATTGAACAATTCTGAAGCTACTTTTTGAAATTCTAAGACTGAGCAAACAAGTAAATATACTGGGAATATATACACTGGCAATAGAAACCAAGTTCTTCACAGTTGGGAGAATGGAGTTACAAATACAGAGAGGGGAAAGAACAGAATGAACTCTGTAGCATCAGACTAGAATTGGAACTATCAGTGCAAACTCTTGGGCATGTGTATCTCATTCATTTCCCAGCTCTAACCTCCCAGTAAGTCTGGTTCAAAGACCTAATGAAGCTCAGGTTCTTGATGTCTCACTGCAGAAAGAACTCAGTGAGACAAAGTGATAGGTAACAAGTGGATTTATTCACAGAGAAACACTTCACAGACAAGAGTATGGCCCCAGTATCTTTAAAAAAAAAAAAAAACAAAAAAAACCCAAATTACTTTCATGCTTAAATTTTTTTGCAGCAATGCATTTTAAGAAATTCTGATGGATACCAAAATTGACTCTGGAGCAGTTGAAAGCCAAGATTCCCTGTCACAGAGTTGACTAGACTACTAAACCAAAATGTAAATTTCTTACATTTATGTAGTTATAGTTTTCAAGATGCTTTTTATTCAAGAACATTATTAAAAAATCCTTTTTTAGGTGTTCCATGAACTTCTTGTTAACAGCCTAGATGAAGAATCTCATGTTGATATTTATAACATCACCTCTGAGATCATGCACCAATCTCACACAGAACTGGAGAGTAAATGTCCTCCTTGGGCAACTGGATAAAATATGAACTATGCATTGGTTAAAAACACTCTATCAATGTAGTTTCCTTAGTATGAAAATTATACTGTGGTTGTATAAGAGAATGCCCCAATTTTTAGATTTATTTAAGCCCTAAGTGTATTGATGTTTTCTCAAACGGTTCAGCAAATGTGGCTATTAGCAACTGGTAATTCCACATGAAAGGTATCTATCTAAGTCTTAAATGCACTATTTTTGCTAATTTCCATAGGTTTTAAATTTTTCAAAATAAAAAGTTACCTGAGAAGTTTCAATGGAAAAAGTCATCAATGCCAGTGAAAAGTTGACAGTTCTGGGATAGGATTTCATGTCAATTTAACATATACATTATTTTTAGGTGATAATAAGTTCAGATAGTTGTAACACTGGAATCTAAAACATTTTAAGTATTCATTAGTACAGCTCTGGAAAATTTAACTTACAAAGAAAAATCTGCAAGGCAGAATGCTGTATTGAGTTTGTTTTGAGCCACAATCATTGTATGAAAATGCAGAATTTGATATGAGGCCTCTGAAAATTTGAGTGAAAAACATGAAGAAATAGGTTTTAATCTAATGATAAATTTCATAAGAGTAGAGACATATTTTCATTCATATCTACTACCTGAACTCTGCCTGGAATATTCTAAGTGCTCTATAAACATTTGTTAAAGAGATAACTGTAGCTGATTCACTCGGCTGTACAGCAGAAACTGACACAACAGTGTAAAGCAATTGTACTCCAATAAAAAAATAAAAGTTTAAAAGAGGGAACTGTATTCTCTTAGAAGTATTTTTGAACATTTGCAATGTGATAGAAAATTAATCCATTTTGCCAGAGTTGTTATAGTTCAGGGGTAAAAGGTGTATGTCTCTTACTAATTATGAAATTATGACAAGGATATATTGTACACCACAGGGAATATAGTCCATATTTTATATTAAAAGAGCAATATATTTTATAACTATAAATGGGGTATAACCTTTAAAACAGTACACTTGTAACTTACATAATACAGTATATCAATTATATTTCAATTTAAGCAGAAATTATGTACAACAGTAAATACTTGTTGTACATAGTACATATGTATGTATTAACCACTCAGTCGTGTCTGACTCTTTGCGACTCCATGGACTGTACCCTGCCAGGCTTCTCTGTCCATGGGATTCTCCAGGTAAGAATACTGGAGTGGGTTGCCATCTTTCTCTCCAGGGGATCTTCCTGACCCAGGGACCAAACCCAGGTCTCCTACATTGCAGGCAGATTCTTTACCATCTGAGCTGCCTGCGAAGCCCCGAAGTGTCTGCAGCTCAAGACAATATTCTGGTTTCCTTAACATCTAAGTCCTTTACCTGGGGTTTGCTTCTGATGGGAGGAGGGACACCTTTTGCTGCCATGATGGGCTGGACAGGCAGAAGAGGATAAAATGGGTGCAGGCCAGTGTCTGTTCTTTTCTCATGTGTTGGGGAGATGATTCTACTCTTGCCGGATAGTATGTAATCTCTCCATGAACAATCTGGCAAGGTCCACTGAAGTTGAGGGTGGAACTTGGTAAGAGCCACGTAGTACATAATATAAATGTTATATGCCAGCATCATAACCTTACTATTATTTAACAACTGTCTCTTCTTTACAAAAGACAGTCTGCTGCGTAATAGCAGAAACCCTCTAATTTTATTAGTTGGCATCTCCTTCACTTGGGTATTAGACCATACGCAGTCATCCATCCCTTGTTACTCTGAAGGGATTGGTTCTTGGACCTGCCTCTTCCCTGGATACCAAAACCCATGGATGCTCAAGTTTCTTAAATTTGGCTTATTATATTGAGGGTTCCACATCAGTGGATACAAAGTGCCAATTGTAAACAAATCAGTCTGAAGAAAAGACTTCCCAGGTGGCACAGAGGTAAAGAATCAGCATGCAACACAAAAGATAAGGGAGATGGGAAACAAATTCACTCCAGTATGCTTGCCTGGACAATCCCACGGACAGAGGAGCCTGGCGAGCTACAATCCATGGGGGTCACAGAGTCAGACACAACCGAGCACACACACACATGCCCATAAGACTTACTAAGACATCCAGGCTCTCAAGACAGTTCTCATTTTTAATTTTATTTTGCAACAAACTAACATTCTAGATGACTGATAATTACGCATTTGCAAATTAAAGTTATTGTCAACTTCACTCTCACATTCAACATCAAACTGGCAACTCCAGTAGCTTTATTTTCAAAACGTATCCAGAATCAAATCACTTCTCACAATATGGTTGACCCTTGAACAACAGGGGTTTAAACTGCGTGGATCCATTCATACATGTACATGGATTTTTTCATTAAATATGTACTACACAATCCACAATTGGTTGATTCCACAGATGCAGAGGCCTGACTGTAAAAGTTATGCATGGATTTCTGATCGCTCAAGGGCTACAGCTCCTAACCCTTGCATTGTTCAAGGGTAAACTGTACCATTTCCAGAGTACTGCTGACAAGAAACTGAATACTGGCAGTCTCTATAAAGCAGCAGTACTGAACACTCATTTGGGGCAAATGAAGATATTTCCTGAGCCATTTAGGTACACAGGCAATACTGAAATTCAGACTATATCTTACCCTGAAGAATGAGTAAAATCTTGATTCACTGCTTGAAACTGTACCTGTTTTTAAAACAATTTTATTGATCACTTACCATGGATCAGACATTGCTAAGAACATACTAAGAGTCTCTGACTCCCAAATTATTCACACAAACATTTTATATTAAAAGTAAAAACACTGCTGGCAAAACTTAGGGATGAGCACCTACTCATATTTAATCAGGATTGGTTTGACTGGAAGGGAGGAGATATTAGGAAACGCTAGAGTATGGACAACTTGGGGAAAAGATTCTTGGATGGGGTGTTCTGGTAGTATACAAGGCAAAATCAGTCATAAATGTTGAGTCAAAGTTGAGGACAGCAAAATGGCAGGCTGATGAACAAAAAGGTCTATGACTTGGGATGACTTACTTAAATTCTAATCTTAGCTTTTCCTCAAATGCAAAATGGACACATTTACTGCAGAATTCTGATGAGGATTAAACAAGCACATGAAGGACTTAACAGTGAACACAAGTATTTGTTGAATAAAACTTCCTTCATTAATTCTCCCACAATGGCTGGTCCTCTGTCCCCAGACTAGTACATGTTTTTGTAGACTGGCCTAGGAAAGCTGAAGTTGTCTTCATTATTTGATATTCCCAAATCAACATACTAAAAAGGTTAAGTTCTCAGATTATTTTTGGCAGTTTCTGAAATTAAAAATTTTGAAATAAGAACCTTGAAGACATTATAATATAAAAACACAGGCAGTTTCTTAATCTAGTATGCTGCTGGACATCATACTTGTAGTGAAGAAGCAAAAGGGAAAAAAAGAGTTCCATAAACTCTATGGGGTTAATGATCTTTGTTTTTTAGGGAGTACTCATCTACAGATACAATATTACAAAAAACAAAAGTCACGTGCTGATTGCTGCATCCTAGTAAAAAGACACTAAAGGTCACTAACATGAGATAAACTTATTTATTAAGAAAAGAGTGACTATATTTCTCATAGATTAAAAAACGAAACTTTTTTGGCGCTGAAAAAAATTGACTACATTGTATTTCTTAACAACTATAATATCCAGAGTTGCAAAAAGAAACCTAAGAGTGTATTTTTTTAAAGCAGAGGGTTCTCAAATTGCCAATATTCTAAGAATAAAAATAAGAAAGCTACGTCAAAATTTGGGCTTTTTCTTCTTTTCGAGGAAAGCAACAAAGGCAGGATCACCTCATCGGATAGTACTTCGAAAAACAAAGGAGAATGCCTGGGGCGGGAGGGAAAGCTACGCTACAAAAAAATGATCCCAAACTAAGACCACTTAACACTACAAAAATTCACAGAGGTGACTAAATATTTTACTTAAGGTACTTATCAATTGTTGCTTCATTAAAAACTCCCCGCTCTTTCAACGACATGTCAATCACAAAAGTAGCAAGCGAAGATAAAAAAGCATTAAATCCACTTCCCCTCAGTTGATATATACCTCCGGGCGAGAGTTCCATTTTTAAAGAGCAGTTTCAAAATCCTTAGCGGGTCCGATTTGGGGCTTTCAGATCGGGGATGGGGGGTTGCCACAGAAAAAGAGCCAAAGAGAAGTTTAAGAAAAAACAACTGGCTTTTTCCCAGTTGGCAAGTGCGAGAATAAAGTTTACACCCCTGAAAATAAGTACACAGATTTTCAAGACAAAAATTCTTATCAATGAAAAGAAAATGAAAAGAGTATCTGGAGAAAATCAAAGTAAAATGAAAGCGAGACGGCTGTAAAAATCAGAAGAGGTTAATCGAGAAGCGGGGGAGGGGATGCGGGAGAGAAAGAAAGCATGGGACAAAAAGGCTCGCCGAGTTCTAAAAAGAGGTTTGAATGAAAGTCTTTTCTCCAGGCCGAAAGCCGCCGAGGGCCTGGGACGAGGCCAAAGGCCACGCTGTAGGGGCAGTTACGGTGTACGGGCTAATTTAGAGGCTGAGCCCCCTCTCCTTCCATTTCGTCCTCACTGCCTGGGTCTCGGTCCCTAGACATCCAGGTGAGCGCCACAGAGGGTAACCTTGCTAACGCGGAGTCCACGGGGAACAATAGGCTGGGGAGCGGCGCAGAACCAAAGGCTCGCTCCGGGACGATCACCATCCCGCCCCCCTCATCGCTGCCCCAGACTCACAGAGTCTTAGGCATTTCGTCCTCCATGGCTGCTGCTGTCGCGGCGGCGCCTCCAGGTCCAGCTCCCTACCCTTTACTACCTCACAAATCTTTTGAGCGGCTATGGCTGCGGGATAGCCGGGTTTCTCGGCTGACCGGAGGTTACCCCGCCTCCTTCTTCGGCGGCAATTACACTAAACTGCCGGGCCCAGCACGAACAATGAAGCCCCAATACAAGATGGCGGCGAGCCGGCAGCCTTGGAACATCCAGGGAAGTGACCCGGGCCGCGCAGGCGCAGAAAAATTTTGCACTTTCAACCTCCCGGCCGCCAGGCTACACCTCAGTCCATATATTCACTTGTTGCGCAGCCGTGCTTCCAACGACGCCAGGGGGTTGTCTCGGACTGCGCAGGCGTAAAGGTTAACTGTTTAATAACTTGAGTCAACATTTTTGAATTCCACCTCCAGATTCGAATGTGTCAACAGTGGCTTATAGTAAAATATAAGTCTTCATGGAAATGAAAAATTGTGTTTCCAGGAGAAGAAAGACTATAAAAATTACGCAAAGCGGGGACAAAAACGGCGTGCGCCGCCCGGGAATCGAACCCGGGTCGCAAGAATGGGAATCTTGCATGATACCACTACACCAGCGGCGCTGACGGAAACGGCTTCTGCTGAAATACCTTAGGACCAAGTACACGCGGACGTTCGTTCCCAAATGAGGAAGATTTATTCGTTTAAAAATAGAAGTTTACCGAGAGTCTATATAATCTGTTACTTTTCAGGTAAGAGATGATTTCGTTTCTTTCATTTTGGTACGGTTGAATGGATGTCCCTACTTTTTCTGTATGGAAAAATCTCACTTAAAAAAAATTTTTTTTTTTTTTTAGCTTAAAAGAGTTTCCGGGAATTTCCTAGCAGTCCAGTATTTAGGACTCCACGCTTTCACTGCCGAAATCAGGTTTAATCTCTGGTTCAGATCCCCCAAGTCACGCGGCGCAGCTGGAAAAAAAAAGTAAGAGTTTCATTAAGAATTTGTCTTCTTGGTGTTAACCAAATTTTTGAGCCAGGAATATATTTCCAGATCTTTGAGGAATTTTTCTTTATATTTGAATTTCCTTGGTATAATCAATGTACACTGGAAAATATTTAAGAAACAGTCATTTAGTACAAATCAATCCAAGAGTTCTAAACCTGAAGGAATAAGAAGATATACAAATTTTAACCTCTTCCAGGGAGGCAGAAAAATTACATCAGTATACTCATTATGCATTTTGTATTGCATTTTAAGTTATGTAAAAAATTTTTTAAACATTGGGAAGTGTACATGCCCAAAAATGTGATGTTTTCTTTGAAGTAGTTCATTTAGACTGCAGCACTTTTAAATAATCATTTTTGAAATTGAATTTAGAATTTGTGGTACATTATTGGGATTTTATTCAGAGACATCAAATATTAATATTTTGAGGGTGAACAATACAAATTTTTTTAATGTATAATTCAGGAATTTCCGGTGGCCTAAAAGTTATGGTTCTGGGCTGTTTTTTTTACTGCCATGGCCTGGGTTCAATCCCTGGTCTGGGAACTGAGATACTGTGTACTGGCAGTCAAAGGAAAAAAAGTGTATAAAGTGTATAATCCAATGGTTTTTTTAGTATATTTACAGAGGTATGCAGCCACTCTACAATCAATTTTAAAACATTTTCACCCCCCACCAAAGGAAACCCTTACCAATTAGAAGTCACTCCCAATACCCCATCTCAGTCCTCCTCCCCAATCCACTAATCTTCCCTCTCTATAGATTTGCCTGTTCTGCACATTTCACATTGTCCACAAAAAAATGATTAATGGTTAATCTAAGAAAGAAATAGAGGAACCTCCTTGGTGGTCCAGTGGTTAAGACTGTGTTCCCTCATCGGGGAACTGGATCCCATGTGCCACAACTTAGAATTCAAATGCCACAACTAAAGAGGCCACAGGCCACAACTGAAAATTATATATATGTGTGTATATATATATATATATATATCTCCTGCATATGGCAACTAAGATCTGGTGCAGCCAGATATTAAATAAAGGAGTAATTTTTTTAAAAAAGAAAGAAATAGAGAATTTTATTCAAGCCAATTTATAATCAAGAGGCTTATAACCCGGGAACAGTCTTTCAGCAAGCTCTGAGGATTTTCTGCCCATTAGGGGTTAGTGCACAGGGCTGCCCCATGCTGCTGCTGGTGAGGGAGCTCCAGCCCTTGTGCACTGCCTTAGGAGGCCACCCTGGCCTGGCGGGCCCAATCAATGGTGGATCTGGAGGTGGTGCCTGAGCACTCTCTGGGAAAAGAGCAATAGGTATTTGCACTGGTCTCCTCTTTTAAGCATGACCTCATCCTTAACCTGACTCAGGAGAGGATCAAACTACTTACTGTTTGAAGCTTTCAATCAGAGACTTAAGGTGATTCAGATTTACCACTTGACTAAAGTACAGTTAAACTATTGTGGTGTGCATTTTAATTGTGCAGATTGACCAGTCTTCGGTGCAACCCATCCTGGAGTGGACAGCTCCACTGCACAGCTCTTTCAGCTCAACCTCAGAGGACTGTCTTTCTCTTTTCAGCTGGACTCATGCACCAAATTTCCCAAGTATGATCCCAATTTTGCCCATGTTCTGGCTTCTCTCCAGGTAACCCATAGAGCAACTGTGAGATGAATTTACATGTATAGTGGAAACAGCCTACAGGATACCAAGGCTCCCATGATGCCCCTGAGATGTTTCCTGGGCAATATGTATGCTGAGAGTGTAGATAATCTTTGATATGGAAGTGGATCCTCAGGTTTACAACTTTGCCTACTTGCTGCAGGTTGTGGACCCAACTTACTACCAGATGGCCCAGATGCAGGTATTTGAAATCTTAGTATATTTTGGCGATTCCTGCCAAGATGTTCTTAGCACGCTTGGCTCTCCACACAAGGACTTCTACAAGTCAGAAGACAAGATGAAGATTCTTTCTCCTTCACCTCACAAGCAAGTTCCATCCAAGTGTAATGACTGTTGTTTTTTTTTCAGCTGTGCTGTCTTCCTTACAGCATGTGAACTGTCTTGTTGTGGAGCACAGGCCCTAGAGCACGTGGGCTTAGTTGCCCCGGGGTATGTGGGATCTTAGTTCTCCCACCAGGGATGGAACCCATGTCCTGCTTTGGAAGGTGGATTCTTAGGTACTGGACCACCAGGGAAGTCCCATGACTGCTTTTTAACCACTTTACTCTCAGAATGAACATCTGCCTTGATGTGAATACACACAAAATGAAGAGGTTTGTCCTACATACCAGTTACCTTAGACATTATAATTTTAATATGTATCACTACAGTGAATTCAAGATTCCACTATCTGTAAAGAGAGAAAACACAGGGTCAGACAAAAACACGCATGACCTACCGCAAGTGGGTCAACATTCAGGAGCTTCTGAGCCATCCTGTGGGAAAAAAAAAACCCTATTGTCTTGCACAAGTCCTCCTGCCCAAACAATTCCAATCCATTTGTCTCCACGTTCTGCTTCGCCTTCAACAGATGGTCTCTGAGGTCAGGCAGAACAACCACATTGCCTTGGTGACTCTCTGTGGCCCTCCAGGCCTGGTGCCCACCTGAGAACCATGGAGCTGTACCCTAGGAACATCAGGACCCATGCTCCTCCATGGAACTGTGTATCACATAATATTCAGCAGGCCACCCTCTGGGTTTTCTTGGACACCTCGCCGGTGTGGAAGGGCTATTGTGATATGTTAAGGTGTGGCTCAGACTGGGTGCTCTGCCATGAGGTAAGAGGTCCAGATATTCCTCTGTCCCCCATTCTCACCTGCTGGTGCCAACAGGGGACACAGATTACAAAGAGAAGCACAACTCTGCACCTTGATACCCGGACCCAGGAGCTCTCAACTAACATGTGAGGAGACAGGGCTCTGTCTTTCCTGTCCCACGCACACTGGGAAAAGTCTTTCTTGGGACTCCTTCTGTGATTGAGGACACAGGCATTCAGGACAAGGACAAGGTCCTGCCTTTGGACCAACATGGCCATGTGGCCATGAAGGCAAGCAGGGAGCATGCCCATAGTACTTAGTGGTGACTTTTTTTGCACTACATCCACATTAGTTACTTGATGAGCTGGTTGTGGCCAGGGTGGCCCACCTACCCTTCCCTGTTTCTTTCTTGTATGTGCTCCCTGCCAGGCCTACTAGGCACACCCAACTGGTTGAAACACAACTTTCTACCATCAAGGTGTGTGCCCAGGCCTGGTTCCCACTGCTCTTGGAGCCAGCCTGAAAGGTTGCCTGTTTCCTAACTCTTCCCTGATCTGGCTGGTAGGACTGCATTTTTCCATCCTGTTTTCCTCTTTCATTTGATGCCAAGGTGTTAGCTAAAGGCATGTTCCTTCTTTTGTGTGTGTTTCAGCTTTCTGTTCTGCACTGTGGGCTTGGCTCCCCTGCCCTGACTCTGGACAGTGTCTCCTGGCTAGGCCCATTCATGGCGCAAGGCCTCTGGGGCTCAAGAAGGTCTGGGCTGCTCAGTCTCTCTGTGGGATTTGCTAAAGAAAGTAGCATATGTAAAAAAAAAAAAAAAGAAAGAAAGTCGCATATGTGTCTTAAGAATATTAGTCCTTTTGAAAAGAATTGAGAAGTTTATCATTTTACCCTGTTTTTAATATTTTGGCTTAGCAACTTGTGACACATAGATGAGAATTTTGAGAGTTTTTCACCTGTGTATACTGATTTTTGTTAAGTACAACTCTTTTGTAATAAACTCATGTTCAGCCTCACCCTGCAGAGTTTTTAACAACGAATGTGCAGAGGATCTGCCCTGGGCTCCTTTGTGGTGCCCAGGCTGATAGCCAAGCTTATGTGGCATTCGCATAACTTTGTGACTGATTGTTTCCCTATGTAGACTGTGGCCTGGCCAAAGACCCACACACATCCCACTCTGGGGCAGCCAGAACTGTTCCCATCCTCCTAGAATGAGGGAGCATTCCTCCTGCCCTGCCCATAGTCCTCCTCCTGTGGCTGCAGCAACAGCTCATCTTGTGCTGTTGCTGGAATGTTAGCACTAAAAAAGAAAGAAAGAAAGAAATTAATGCATGGTTATATACATTTTGAAGACAAAGCAAATGATGACAGTTTGCATCATCCAAATCTGCATGTACAGATGCAGATTAAGGATTAAGAAAGAAATGTGGGAATTCCCTGGAGGTCCAGTGGTTCGGACTCAGTGCTTTCATTGCCCAGGACTGTGTTCAATCCCTGGTTGGGGAACTAAAATCTTGCAAGGTGTATGGTGCAGCCAGAAAATAATAATAATAAATAAAATAAGAACATTTGAGCTGGAAATGAAAACCCTCTTCAGTTGAGGAGGAAAAGAAATAAAACACCCCCATGCTCAATACCTCACGTTATATCTTAAGGAATTACTTTTCTGGTGCCAGAAATAATTGCTCTTTACCATCAAGCAGGAATTCCTGTGTCTTTTAAGGAAATCTAGTTAACACATAATTGCGGAAGCAGGGTACACACTAAAGAGAAGTAGCGGCCTAAGTGAGCAGAAGGAGTTTTATGTTTAAATTTTTTTTGGCGTGCCTTAAAAATTATTTTGTTTCATCACCTCCCTCTTTTGATCCTTAATCTTTTGATAGAAGGCATTTGGTAATCAAATATTTGGTCCCTAGATGCCACCCAGAATGGTTGCTTACCTAGGTCCATCATATCCCTCCATTCCTGGTTCTAAAAGCCTGCTCTTTCTTTCCTTGTAGGGGGGATTGTACTAGTAGAGGCGGAGAAGGCAATGGCAACCCACTCCAGTACTCTTGCCTGGAAAATCCCATGGGCAGAGGACCCTGGTGGGCTGCAGTCCATGGGGTCGCTAAGAGTCGGACATGACTGAGCGACTTCATTTTCACTTTTCACTTTTATGCATTGGAGAAGGAAATGGCAGCCCACTCCAGTATTCTTGCCTGGAGAATCCGAGGGACAGGGGAGCCTGGTGGGCTGCCGTCAAAGGGGTCGCACACACGACTGAAGTGACTTAGCAGCAGCAGCAGTACTAGTAGAGGGGCTTCCTCTGTGGCTCAGTGGTAAAGAATCTGCCTGCTCCTGCAGTACAGGAGCCACAGGAGACTCGGGTTCATCCCCTGGGTTGGGAAGACCCCCTGGAGGAGGACATGGCAACCCAGTCCAGTATTATTGCCTGGAGAATCCCATGGACACAGAAGCCTGGTGGGGTATAGTCCATAGTGTCTAAGAAGAGTTGGACTGACAGTCAATTCCAAATTGTCCAATAGAACTTAAGCCAATTTTACATTGTATATGCATTGTGAATGTTCATTATTTTATAGGGAACTATAGATGTGATCAATAATTTCAAGCAGTTTAGATGTTACTATCTCAGTAGAAGTTGGTGATACACAGCATGAAATGCAGGAAGCCATCACTTTATAAGTCACACAAGCTATAATCAAAATTACCATCAAGAATAACAACAATAACAGCAAAAAAGAATAACAATGTCAGGGACTTCTCTATGGTCCAGTGGCTAAAACTCTGGGCTCCCAATGCAGGGGGCCTGGGTTCGATCCCTGGTCAGGGAATTACATCCTGCATGTTGCAACTAAGACACAATGAAAATTGAAGATGCCCCATGCTGCAACTAAGACCTGGTGTAGCCAAATAAATAAATAAATATATTAAAAAGAGTAACAATACCGTTAGTAAAGATACGATCTCTTCCTTCCCAAACCAAACCATTTTCCTTGCATCTCCCCTAAACGCGAAAGAAGGTCATTCAGAACGGAAATTGGAGTCTTCATTTGTGTCACAATATGGGTTATATTAGAAGCCTCTTGGGAAGCAGTTAAAATATCAAGGGCTACGGGATTTTCTCATTATGGAAACTTCTGAATTAAGCAAACTAATGGCTTGGTTACTATCATTTAAGGCTTGCTGGGTGAATTTTGTTAAAGTCTCTGTGAATAATGACATCTTCTATTTCAAATGAAGGATAAATATCGTGACTAAGTGATCATACCAGTGGAAGACTGATTGATCCCTGTGTGTTCACTTTAAAGGCAGATTGATGGGGCAGTTTCAAAGGCTACCTCCTCTAGGTGACCTTGAGCATGAGTAAAACTGATAGTGCATCTTTCTAAGCAGCCTGGGGAGAGCCAAGGCCATAAATTTGTTCCATGAATCCACTGGATCTTGGTAGGAGCTAACTAATATATTTAGCATCTAGTGAAAAGGAGTATTTATGGCCATATTCCAAACAAATGTCATTAATTGGCTGGGTAAGAGGGTCCCACTTAGTGATATCAACCGTAGTTTATACAGTCCTAGAGTATCTTTCTTCTAAAATAAAATTTCTAAGGGTCATCCAATTAGAGCCTTGGAGAGAAGTCTACCACGGTACACTTGGAAAAGTTGGATATAGGCTATTGACTGTAAAACAATTGAATTAATTTAAAACTCTACATAGGATTTGTGTCCGTGATAGAAAAAAGTTGGTTTATACAAAAGTCCAAGAAATAAAAAAAAACTATAAATGATCATACAAGTCAGGTCCAGCATCTTCGGATAGCTGTCTACTTCTGATATTGTCTTCTTGTCCTAGTGTGGGTGTCGTTTCCTTTCTATGTGAGCAATGTATTAAAGTGAGTTGAGGGGGTGGGGTGGAGGGATGGAAGCTCCTCCCCCACCAAGTCTCCAGGGATGGATAGGGAGTGATGGCTATCCTCCTTGGTCACCTGAACCAAGAATAAAGCAACAACTGAACACCCCAAAATAAATAAATAAATAAATAAAGTGAGTTGCAGTCAGCAGGTTTCTCCATAGACTATCCCAGTGCAGGGCCCTTTTGAAGTGGGAAATAAGAATCCAAAAGTCAATTTCCTTTAGTTTTACTGTATGTGAGTTAGATAAGAATACCTGGTAAGAGTCTTCCATCTAGGTTGGAGATAGTCCTTTAAATAATGTCTTTCCTAGTATGCATAATCTGCCTGATTGCAGGTCATGTGGTACTTGATCTTCACCTAAAGATAGATTACTGTGATAAGTTTCAGAAAGAAACTTAGAATGCCCTTTAAAAATTTAAAGTTAACAATTCTATAACATAGTAATGAGAAGCCATTCAGGAAATGAGTGTTAGGCAGTAAATTAAAAAAAACAACAACTGAACACTAGAATTTAATATCCACAAAGTTATATTGTTGAAACATAATTTTTTTCTCTCTAAAATTATCCTCATTTCCTGATTTGAGAGAATAGCATTGAAACATGTATATTATATGTGAAACAGAGCAACATCCCAGGTTCGATGCATGAGACAGGGTGCTCAGGGCTGGTGCACTGGGATGACCCTGAGGGATGGGATGGGGAGGGAGGTGGGAGGGGGGGGTTCAGGATGGGGAACACATGTACACCCGTGGCTGATTCATGTCATCGTATGGCAAAAACCACTACAATATTGCAAAGTAATTAGCCTCCAATTAAAATTAATTAATTCATTAAATAAAAGGTACCTGGAAAAATAAAATTATCCTCATTTCCACTAAATATAGCCAAATTAAGACTAATTTGTTTGCAAAATAAACCTGGTTTCAATAAACTTGTCCTGATTATTTACATAAAGCACTAGTGATAAAGAACCTGCCTGCCAATGCAGGAGACATAAGAGATGTGGCTTCGATCCCTGGGTCAGGAAGATCCCCTGGAGGAGGGCATGGCAGCCCACTCCAGTATTCTGGCTTGGAGAATCCCATGGACAGAGGAGCCTGGCAGGCTACAGTCCATAGGGTTGCACAGAGACAGACACAACTGAAGTGACTTAGCAGCAGCAATTGATTCTATGCTGCTGCTAAGTCGCTGCAGTCATGTCCGACTCTGTGCGATCCCATAGACGGCAGCCCACCAGGCTCCGCAGTCCCTGGGATCCTCCAGGCAAGAATACTGGAGTGGGCTGCCATTTCCTTCTTCAAAATATGAAAATGAAAAGTGAAAGTGAAGTCGCTCAGTCGTGTCCGACTCTTTGCCACCCCATGGACTGCAGCCTACCAGGCTCCTCCGCTCATGGGATTTTCCAGGCAAGAGTATTGGAGTGGGTTGCCATTGCCTTCTCCGAATTGATTCTTTTTTTTTTTCGAATTGATTCTATAGACTCTAAATTGGTTTTGCTGGAAGTTTTCATAAGGAATCTCAGGCTGAACGTTTAAAAGGCTTCTCAAGGGCGGGAAAGCCACCTTAAGGGCTTGCTAGTAGATTCTGACTGCAGTATCTATAGATTTGGGTGAATTCCTGTCTTCTAGAGGTCTCCAGAATGAATATCTGGAGATTCCTTTACCAGCCAGGAGGTGAACTTCTTTATTTACCTAGTAAGGCTGCTGAGAACCCTGCAAGCAGAGTACCAGGTTGTTTTCCAAGGGGCTTTATGAAGTTCACATTAGTTCTTCAAAGCTGTTTGGTCATATTTGATTCTATAAATACCCTGTAATATGACATTCAAATCAAAGCCAAAGTAATATTACCAGTGTTTCCAATTATGTGCTGTTGTAAGGAAGACAAATTCTTATTAAACTTATCAAATAACTATATTGCCTAAAAATAAGAATTTTCACTAAGAGTTACCAAATTCTGGAATGAGCAGTTATGGAGAAAGGATAAATATTTCAATTCTGCTTAAAAAGGTACAAGTTTCCCTGGTGCCTCAGATGGTAAAGAATCTGCCTGCAATGCAGAAGACCTGGGTTTGATCCCTGGGTCAGGAAGGTCCCCTGGAGAAGGGAATGGCTACCCACTCCACTATTTTTGCCTGGAGAATTCCATGGACAGAAGAGCTTATGGACAGTCCATAAGGTTGCAAAGAGATGGACAGTCCATAGGGTTGTAGAGTCGGACAGGATTGAGTGACTAACACCGAGTTGCTGTAAGTCGTTATTAGCTTAAGGGGAAAGATTTCCTTAAAACTGGAAAGCAAATATTGAAAACCAATAGTATTTCAGACAAAAAGTCATAAAAATTATAACCATGTTCATCAGTTCATTCAGTCCTATTGTAGCTAATTCTTGTTGATCTTGATTGTCTGTTAAGGGTTTATGAAACCATCATCAGTTTTCCATTAGAATTCTTTAATTTCGGGGTTTGATGGTGGTTTAGTACTAAGGAGCTGCTTGAGTAGGGGACAGGGAGAAAACCATGCTGAGGTGTGACCAATGAGGAGAAGTAAGAGCCTATTCGTGTCCCCAGAGGCCAGCTGGGCACTGTTCTGTTAGGTGACTCAGGGCTCGTCATTCCAGTGGAAGATGAATGTAACCTGCATGGTGATTGAATCAAACATTCCTCCCTGACTCTAAAAGGCTGGATCAATCCTGAATGTTTTTGTGTTGCATTTACTTAAAAATATATATATATATACATATATATATACAAAAAAAAAAAAAACAACCCTTCTGGGGTTTTTAGTGGCAGTTGAAATACTCCCACATGTGGTCATCAGCAAATAAGTCATTCCTTACACCCTCATGGGATAAGCTCCTTGACTTCTAAGGTGTAGGAGTTCATCCTGCTGTGTGTTTTAGAATCCCTCCCCTGCCTTACTGTTTTATGGCAGCGGAATGCCTCTTGATCATGTCCAAGTGTGTCTCTCACTGTGCCTGACTTCTGAATCGTGTTTCAGTTGCTTGGCCCAGCACTTGGACCCAGTACTCATTTGAGCATAACTGTACTAAAACTTTTTTCCAGATCAGTATAAAATAAAGGAGTGATGTGCAATAAAAAAAAAGAATTCTTTAATTTCTTACTCAGATTAGTGGTATGATTTGAAAGTTATTAGAAACCTGTACTTGTCAAAAGGTCCTTACTATGAATATTCTTGAGGATGAAGCATCTTTTTCCAAAGCATCAGAGAGCAACAATAGCTGTCTGTTAAATGACAAAAGTCTTTAAAAGGGATGGTTAAAGATCTAATTACAGTGCAATTGATGAAAGAATCTTGGTTTCATCAAATCAAGTTCTTTTTCTTGATATTTTTTTTAACATATAATAAGACTTATTTGACTTCTAGTAAAACTGTTTTTGAGTATTTTTTAAATCATATGAACCTAAAATTCATTTGAGTTAGTTTCTTTTCTATTTCTGAGTATTTACATTAAGAGTTTAGTTTTCTTTGAGCCAATTAAATACAGTTAATTTACAAGTTAATTTTGGTAAAGTCATTCACAGTAAAGATATATCATATCTATAACTTATATACATACAGGACTTGCCAGGTGGCTCAGTGGTAAAAAATCCACCTGCCAATGCAGGAGCCACAGGAGACATGGATTTGATCCTTTCCTAGAGGAGGAAATGACAACCCACTGCAGTATTGCAGAGTCAGACGCGACTGAGCACGCACACACATGTAGACAGACACAACCAGAGATTTCATGACTTAATTTTCAAATCTAGTCATGAATCAGGTATTACAATATAAACTCACTAGTTTGTAAATAGCAATTGGAGTACGTTCATGCTAAGTTGCTTCCATCGTGTCTGATTCTGTGCAACCCTATGGACTGTAGCCTGCCAGGCTCCTCTGTCCATGGGATTCTTCAGGCAAGAATACCGGACTGGGTTGCCATGCCCTCCTTCAGGAGATCTTCCTGACCCAGGGATCAAACCCACATCTCTTTTGTCTCTTGCATTGGCAGGCAGGTTCTTCACCACTGTGCCATCTGGGAAGCCCCAACAATTGGAGTAGTTAAGTTTATTTGCATGAGTTTAAAAAGGCCTCTTTTTCATTTTTTTCTTCTCAATTTCAGGAATTAGAGATGGTTTAGATAGGAGTAAGGTAAGACTTCCTGAGAACCCTTGTAGAAAATTTACATCTCAAGGCTTAGGGAGAAAAAAGCAAGTTCCTCCCAGAAGAACTTGTTCCCTTAGGGTCTGAATTCTGAAAAGATGTTGATCAAGCTGGCATTATGTAACAGCATATGCAAAGCCAGTCTGGAAAGGTGAGAAGAGCTCCATCTTGGTCGTTTTGGGGGCACAACTTTCCTCAGTTCCCAACTAAATAAGCATTTGCAAGTATTTTGTCCATGGTTCAGTTCAGTTCAGTTGCTCAGTCGTGTCTGACTCTGCGACCCCATGAACTGCAGCACACCAGACTTCCCTGTCCATAAGTGTATATAAACCCTACGGGGGTTCCCATAGGTGCCTGTCAGGGAGCTGTTAGGCTTTCGAGGAACAATTTCCTGTTATTAATTTGGTATCCTAACTCAGATACGATCTGAACAATTTTCTGAGAAGAGTGTGGTGGATCAGATGTGTACTGTTTCTGAGTCTAAGCTCCCCAAAGAGTTAGCCTTGGATTGGTTTGACTCTTTGACGTGTCTCTGTTTTTCCCTCTGATAGTTTAAAGCTGCTTTGGGTGCTCAGGGCTCTAGATGATCAGTCTTTACATAGCGCGCCTCAGGAAGAGCAACATTCACTTAATGGTTGTGTTCAGATTCCCTGTGAGACTGGTCCACGTTGGAAGGATTGATCTTCAGACGCTTCCACTAGGTTCTCAGTTGCCTGAGGACATCTTGTGGCCAGAAGGAGCAAGTGTCCCTTTCCTTCAGAGCAGAATAATTCAGCCTTTCATTTCACTAGCAGTTTGTTCAGACCATGTATCTACTTGTTTTTCAATTAAGCCAGATTTAACAAAAACATGGCCACCTATGTTTCCCTGAGCACCCCACTCAGATCCCATTATGTCCCTGCCTAAGAAATGTACCAGTGCCCCTTAAGTCTCCAAGAATAAAATTTTCAGGTCATCATTTGATACGCTCTGGGGCTTCCCTGGTGGTCCAGTGGCTAAGACTTTGTGCTCCCAATGCAGTGGTCCTGGGTTTGATGCCTGGTCAGGGAACTAGATACTACATGCTGCAATTGAGTTTACAGGCTGCAACTAAATGTTCCTATATGCAGCAATGAAGACCCGGTACAGCCAAATAAGTAAATATTCAAAAAAAAAAATTAAGATCTCGGTATGAGAACTCACTGGGATACCTGCAGAGTACTGAGAAGGCAGCTGCAAAGAGTTCATAGAATGTGCCACAATTTATTCAATGGCAAACTGAATAAATGACCATAAATAGCATTCATTGACATACATTCAAGGTCCACTGTTTTTTTTTTTTACTTTTTTTTTTTAATTGTTTTTCTACATCTATTTCACTCCTACCCATGACCTCCACCTCTGACAACTACTTGGTCATTCTCTGTATCTATAACTCTGTTTCTGTTTTGTTATGTTTATTCATTTGTTTTGTTTTAGATTCCACACATATGTGAAATCATACAGTATTTCTTCTAAATCCATTCATCTATTGATGGGCACTTAAGATGCTTCCATATCTTGGCTATTTGTAAATAATACTGCAGTGAACATGAAGGTGCACATATCTTTTTGAATTATTATTATTTTTCTCTGATAAATACTCAGAAGTGAAGCAGTTGAATTGTATAGTATTTCTGTTTTAATTTTTTTTTTTTTTGACCATGTTGGTTTTTTTTTTTTTACTATCCAAATGGTTTACCACAGTGGCTGCACCAGGTTACATACCCATCTACAGTGCACAAGGGTTTCCTTTCTTTTGCATCCTCACCAACAGTTATTATGTGTTGTCATTTTTTTTGTTGTTGTTGTTGTGCTGCTTTACTTACAGGATCTTAGTTCCCCAGCCAGGTATTGAACCTGGGCCCTCAGCAGTGGGAGTCTTAACCACTGGACCAGGAGGGAAGTCCTGGTGAGTGGGATGTTAACATCACTACTATTATTGCATTTCAGTCAATTTCTCCCTTAGGTCTGTTATTATTTTATACCTGTTTTTCCCCCTAAACTACAAATAATGTTGCAATAAGCATCCTAGTATATATATCCTTGTAACTAGCTCTTTTATTTCTATAGAATAGATTTCCTATTTGGAAAATTTTCAAAAATTTGGGATTTTTGAAATATGTGGTATCTCTCTCTACATATCTTAATAACTAATGTTTTTAAAAAGTTTTATTCATTCACATCCACATGAACAAAGTCAGTTCCTGAGATCATCAACTACTTCCTCTCATTTTCTTCTCCTTTAAATTGTTTTTAGTCTTAATTTTTGCTAATATGATTGATTAAAACTTGTATCTCCCTGTTTGAATTTGCATTCATCTAAAGTACTACTTCCCTTGGGCTTCCCTTATGGCTCACCTCGTAAAGAATCTGCCTGCAATGTGAGAGACCTGGGTTCAATCCCTGGCTTGGGAAGATCCCCTGGAGAAGGGAAAGGCTATCCACTACAGTATTCTGGCCTGGAGAATTCCGTGGACTGTGTAGTCCATGGGGACTGATTGTATAGGTCACAAAGAGTCGGACACAACTGAGTGACTGTCACTTTCAAACTGCTGCTGGAGTTTAGCATCTCTTCATGTGTGTTTTTTTGACCAATGGTACTTGCTTTCTCTTTTTTGATTTGCCTTTTATATACCTAGTGTATTTATATTGAGTTGTTTACCTCTTTTTATCCATATGTAAAGTTCTGTGTATATTTCTGATATAAACTACAATCTTGCCTGTCACATTAGTGACAGATTTTTTCTCATGTCTTTTTAAAAACTATAAAAATTCTATCTCTAGCTATCTGAGAATGTTTAAATTTTATGTAATCAAATGTGTTTATCTTTTCATAGTGCTTCTGAATTTTCTGTATTGTTGCTGTATCCAGCATAGCGGGTGAGAAAGACCTGAAACAGGGGCGAGTGCAATGAAAGGACAGACACGTGTAATTTGGCAATCGGGGAGTCAGGGGGCCTTCCTGCTCTCCATGGCAGGAAGACAAAATGGGTCCTTTCAGCCCACACTTTTATTACCAGGAGTCACATGAGATCATTAGGGAATAGCTATACTGGGGAGTTTGATTAGCGAAGGCTCTGCTGTTGATCAGGAATATCTTGTTTTGTTTCCATGAGGACGGATGCAGGGGTAGGCAGTGAAGTGGAGCAGAGAGCATGTCCCGCCCAAAAATGTCCCTTAAGCATGCTTACTAGGACAATCAGGAGGGCACAGTTTGCCGCACCCTTGAGTCATGGGGCAGGTTCTGGTCTATGTCCCGCCAGGTTGCAACATGCTGTCTAAGACAGAATAAGGAATCATTTAGACTACTTAGAATAAGAAAGAAATGAGCTATGGGGAAATGAGAAGGTGTAAAATGAATTTCTTCAAGGTGGTTTGAAAGAAAGAAACATGGAGCTTTGGCAGAGTTATAAATATCAGTGTTGTCAAATATAAAAAATGTTGGACAATATTTAAAGTTTAAATTGTAGTCAATAATATACTATCACAGTAGGGGAAGGTTAAGTTTGAATACAGTGTGGACACTAATTAAGTTTAAATTTGTATCAGTAATATACTATTGCAATACAGAAATTCCAATGTGAACTGAAATCAATTTCAATTTGTACAGGGGCTTCCCTGATAGCTCAGTTTGAGCCCCACTCCAGTATTCTTGAGCTTCCATTGTGGCTCAGCTGGTAAAGAATCCTCCTGCAATGCAGGAGACCTGGATTCAATACCTGGGTTGGGAAGATCCCCTGGAGGAGGGAAAGGCTATCCACTACAGTATTCTAGCCTGGAGAATTTCATGGACTGTATAGTCCATGGGGTTGCAAAGAGTCGGACACAACTGAGCGACTTTCACTTCACTTCAGTTTGTATAGAGGTGATCTGCTGTTTTAGAAAGGCACAAGGATATAGGGAGTGGAATAATTAGGAGCTCAGTAGAGTCAAGGAAGTAGAAGTTTTGGAAAATGAGACGCAAGGATTAATTCAAGTGAAACTAGGGTTTCATTAACTTGTGCTTATCGTAGTTAGACTCATACCATTCCTAAGAGGCTAGAAGATAGGGGCTCTATCTCTCAGGTTACTCAGTGATAAAGAATCCGCCTCTCAATGCAGGAGATGTGGGTTTGATCTCTGAGTCAGGAAGACCCCCTGGAGGAGGAAGTGGCAACCCACTCCCATATTCTTGCCTGGAGAATCCCACGGACAGAGGAGCTGGATGAGCTACAGTCCACAGGGTTGCAAATAATCAGATACGACTTAGCGACAGCAGGCATGCAGGGACTCAAAGTGTTTGCTGGAACAGACACTAATTTCTTTTTTAAAAATATATGTATGTATTTGGCTGGGTTGGGTCTTAGTTGTGGCGTGTGGGATGTTCATTGCATTTTGCAAGACCTTTTGTTGAGACACATGGACTCACCAGTTACAGTGCATGGGCTCAGTAGTTGGTAGTGCAGTGGCTTAGTTGCACCTGGGCATGTGGGATCTTAGTTCCCTGACCAGGGATGGAACTGATATCCCCTGCCTTGCAAGGCAGATTCTTAACCACTAGATTACCAGGGAAGTTCCCACAAACAGTAATTTCTTTGGGCAGCTTTGTGTTTTCTCAGGCACTAAAAAGCGCACTGGGGTCATCCCAAGGATGCAGCTTGGAGCTGTTAGTAACTATGTTAATGTTTTCAAATTTTTTTTTTCATTTTTTCTTAAAGATACAATTGACCTAGAGCACTGTGTAAATTTAAGGTATACAACATAGTGATTTGACTTCCATACACTATGAGGTAATGATCATAGTAAATTTAAGAAACGTCCATCATCTCATGTAGATACAAAGTTAAAGAAACAGAAGAATATACGTATTTCCTTGTGTCCAGAACTCAGAATCTATCTTCTTAACAACTTTCATATATAACATAGAGCAGTGTTAATTATATTTATCATGTAGCACATTACATTCCTAGAACTTATTTATTTTGTAACTGGATGTTCATACTTAACGACTGACTGCATCCAGTTTTCCCTCTCGGTATCCACCTCTGGTACCAAAAATCTGATCTCTTTTTCTAAGAATTTGTTTTGAAATGCAATTTACCTATAATACTGTTACTGTTAGATACAATACCAGTATTAGTACAATACCAATACTGTTGGGTCCTGCTGTATAACATAGTGATTGAATATTTCCAAACATTAAAAAGTAGTCACCACAATAATTATAGTCATAAGTCAGTGTACAAAGATGCCGACCGTATAGTTTGACTATAATCCCCACACTGTGTGTTTCATACCTGTTACTCATTTATTTCACAACTGGAAGTGTGTACCTTCTTAATTGCCCTAACCTATTTCTTTCCTCTCCCCAGTCCCTCCCCGATGAAAACCACTTGTTAACTGTCTGTACCTATGATACTGTTTCTGTTTTGTTATGCTTGTTCATTTGTTTTGGCTTTTATTTTTAAAAATTATATTTATTTATTTAGGCTGCTGCATGACTTGTGGGGTGTTAGTTCCCTGACTAGGGATTGAACCCAGGTCTTCAGCAGTGAGACTGTGGAATCCTAACCACTGGATCACCAGGGAATTCCCTGTTTTTTTTTGTTTTTTAGATTTCACATATAAGTGAAATCATACAGTATTTGTTTTTCTCTGTCTGGCTTATATCACATTGCATAACACCTTTGAGGTCCCTCTATGTTGTTGCAGATGACAAGATTTCATTCTTGTTTATGGCTGAGAAATATTCCATTATTTATACCACATCTTCTTTATCCATTCATCTATTGATAGACATTTAGGTTGCGTCTGTATCTTGGCTACTATAAATAATACTGCAGTGATCATAGGGGTTCATACATGTTTTCTAATTAGTATTTTAATTTTCTTTAGATTAATATCCAGAATTGGATTGCTGGGTCCAAGTAGTTCTATTTTAATTTTGTGATGAGTTTCTGTAGTGTTTTCCACAGTGGCCACATCAATTTACATTCTCACTGATACTATACAAGGATTCCTATTTCTTTACATCCATGCCAACATTTGTGATTTGTTGTCTGTTTTATAATAGCCATCTGACAGGTGTGAGGAAATATTTCATTGTGGTTTTGATTCGAATTTTCAAATGGTTGGTAAAGTTGACCCTTTTCATGTACTTGTTGGTCATCTGTATGTCTTCTTCGGAAAAATGTTTGTTCAGAGCCTCTACCCATTTTGAATTTTTTTTTATGTTGAGCTGTCTATGTTCTTTGTATATTTTGGATATTAACCTCTTATTGAATATATCATTTGCAAATATGTTCTCTCATTCAGTTGATCTTTTCATTTTATCGATACTTTCTTTCACATGGAAAAGTTTATAACTTGATATAGTCTCATTTGTTTATGTTTGCCTTTATTTCCCTTGCCTGAGGAGACATATCCAAAAAAAAATACTGCCAAGACTGATGTCAAAGAGCTTACTGCTTATGGTTTCCTCTGGTTTATGGTTTGAGTCTTACATTTAGTCTTTAATCCATTCTGAATTTATTTTTGTGCATGGTATTAGAGAGTAGTTGCATTTGATTTTTTTGCATGTAGCTGTCCAGTTTTCCCAAAACCATTTATCGAAGAGGCTGTTTTTCCCCTATTGTGTATACTTGCTTCCTTTGTCTTAGATTAATTGCCTATATAAGTGTGGTTTCATTTCTGGGTTCTCTATTTTGTTCCATTGACCTATGTGTCTGTTTTTTTGTGTGCCATTACCATACTGTTTTCATTACTGTGACTTTGTAGTAAGGAACATGATACCTGTAGCTCTGTTCTTTCTCTAGATTGGTTTGGCTCTTTGGAGTCATTTGTGTTTCCATTCAGATTTTAAAATTATTTGTTTTAGTTTTGTGAAAAATGATGTTGGTGCTGTGATATGGATTACTGTGAAGTCATAAATTTCCATGGGTAGTATGGTCATTTTAACAGTATGAAATCTTCTCACCCGTGAACATAATATATCTTTCCATCCATTTGTATCATTTTCAATTTCTTTCTTCATTGTCTTATAATTTTTCAAGTACAGGTCTTTCACTCTCTTATTTAGATTTATTCCTAGATATTTTATTCTTTTTATGAAACTGTAAATGGGATTGTTTTCTTAACTTTCCTTTCTAGTAGTTTGTTGTTAGGACTTAGAAATGCAACAGATTTTTGTATATTAATTTTGGATCCTGCAACTTTACTGAATTCTTTGATGACTGCTAGTAGTTTTCTGGTAGTGTCTTTAGGATGGTCAGTGTATGGTATCATGTCATTTGCTAACAGTGACAATTTTACTTCTTCATTTCCAATTAGTATTTCTTTTATTTCTCTTTCTTACTAATTGCTGTGGCTAGGCATCCCAATATTACTATCAATAAATGTGGCAAGAGTGTTCATTCTTGTCTTATTCTTGATCTTAGAGGAAATGCTTTCAGCTTTTTACCACTGACTATGATGTTAGCCATGGGTTTGTCATATATCGCCTTTATTATGTTGGTGTATGTTTCCTCTAAGCATGCATTGTTGAGAGATTTAATAAAAAATAAATGTTCAATTTTGTCAAAAGATATTTCTCCATCTATAAGATTATCATATTATTTCTATTTTTTGATTAGCTAATGTGGTATATCCTATGATTGATTATCAGATGTTGAATCTTACTTCCATCCCTGGGATAAAGCCTACTTGATCAAGATGTATGATCCTTTTAATATATTGTTGAAATTTGGTTTGCTAATATTTCATTGAACATTTTTATGTTCATCAGTGATATTGGCTTATAATTTTCTTTCTTTTTGTTTTGTATGTAATTTTCTTTTTTTGTGATTTCTTTCTCTGGCCTCTTATCTCCTGGCCTTGTAGAATGAGGTTGGATGCATTCTTTCCTCCACAATTTTTTGGAGTAGTTTGAGGAGGCTAAGTGTGTTCTCTGTTTGGTAGAATTCACCTGTGAAACTGTAGGGTCCTGGACTTTTGTTTGTTGGGAGTTTTTCTATTACTGATTCAATTTCATTGCTGGCAATTTGTTTGTTCATATTTTCTATTTCTTCCTAATTTAGTCCTAGGGTATTGCACATTCCTAGGAATTTGTCAGTTTCTTCTAGGTTGTCTGTTTAATTGGCATATTATTGTTAATAGTACTTTCAAATGATCATCTACATTTCTGTGGTATTGGTTATATCCTCTCCTTTTTCATTTCTGACTTTATTTATTTGATCCCTTTCTCTTCTTTCTGTTGATGAATCTGACTAAAGGTTTGTCAGTTTTGTTTTATCTTTTCAATGAACCAGCTGTTTGTTTTACTAGTATTTTCTATTCTTTCTTAGTTTCTTTTTAATTAATTCTGCTCTGTAAATTTTGAATTTGTTTGTTGTTTTAGTAGTTCCCTTAGGTGTAAGTTTACGTTGTTTATTACAGATTTTTCTTATTTCTTGAGGTGGATTTCTATTGCTGTAAACTTACCTCTTAAATTGCTTTTGCTGCATCCCATAGCTTTTGGGTCACTGTGTTTTTGTTTTTTCATTTGTCTTCAGGTATTTTTTAATTTCCCCTTTGATTTCTTTAGTCTTTGAGTAGCATATTGTTTAGCCTCCACATGTGTGTATTGTGGGGGTTTTTTTGGCATGTTTCTCCATTACTGTTGATTTCTAGTCTCATGGTGGTGTGGTTTTAAAAGCTGTTTGACATGGTTTCAATCTTTTAAATTTTACTGACACTTATTTTGTGACCTATCATGTGACCTATCTTGCACTTGAAAAGAATGCATATTCTGCTGTTGTTGAATGCAATTTTCTTTTTTTTTATTTATTAAGTCCAACTGGTCTGCTGTGTCATTTAAGACCAGTGTTTCCTTATCAATTTTCTGTCTGGAAGATCTGTCCATTGATGTGAGTGTGGTGTTAAATTCTCCAATATTTCTGTGTTTTGGTCAATTTCTCCCTTTATATCTGTTTGAATTATACATCTTCCAATTTTTTTCCCCCTTACTACAATCATTGTTGCATTAAGAATCTTGGAACACATATCCTTAAGACTGTTTCTTTAAATACTGTTGAATAAATTACTGAACGTGAGATTTCTGAATTAAATGGTATCTCTCTCTATATATATCTTACTAAATAATTGTCTTTAAAAAGTTATAGTCATCCATAACACCAATAGTTAGTATCTGAAAACCCCACCCAGTCCACCTCAGTTTTTCCTGTATTAAGATGTTCTTATCATTAATTTTTGCCAATATAAATGATGAAAACTAGTATCTCTTGTTTGAGTTTGCTTTTGTCTAAAGTGCTATTGGAGTTATCATCCATTCATGTGTGGGTTTTTTTTTTTTTTCTCGGTGGTACTTGCTCTTTCTTTTGTGATTTCCCTACTCATGTATTTAGTCTGTATTTATATTGAGTTGTTTACCCCTTCTTATCCATTTGCAGAGCTCTTTGTATGTTTGTGGTATAAACTACAGTCTCATCTGTCATTTAAAAATACTTATTTGTTTGGCTGTGTTGGTCCTTAGGTGTGGTACGCACGACCCTTGTTGCATCATGTGGGCTCTTTCATTGCGGCACACGGATTCTCTAGCCGTGGCACACAGGCTCTCGTCGTGGTGCACGGGCTCCAGCGAGCACAGGCTTCAGTAGCTGTGGCCTGTGGACTCTCTAGTTGTGGCACGTGGGCTCTGGAGTGTGCAGGCTCTAGTTGTGGTGCATGGGCCTTTAGTCGCCCCATGGCATGTGGGATCTTAGTTACCCAGCCAGGGAGCAAACCTGCACCCCCTGCATTGCAAGGCAGATTCTTAACCACTGGACCCCCAGGGGATTCCCTCATCTGCCATTTTGATGGCAAATATTCATTCTCATGCATTTTTTAACTTTTAAAATTTTATCTCTTGCCATCTGAAAATGTTTATGTTTTATGTAGTCAAATATGTTCTCCTATTGCCTCAAAATTTGCTTTTATTCCTAAGACAGAATAAATGTCATTTGGACTATCTAGAATAAGAAGAAAATCAGATGTGTGGAAATTGGAAGTTGTGAAATGAAATTCTTTCAAGGTAGTTTCAAAGACAGAAACAAAACAAAAATCAAACCAAAACCAAAAAGCCTATGGAGCAGTGTTGGAATTATTGATTTGAGGGTTGTTATTGATAAACAATGCCAGACTCAAGTTAATGTTTAAATTTTAGTCAGCAATATGCTGTTGCTGTAGGGAAGAGTCCAATGTGAACAAATCAAACTTTATTTGTACAGGGGTGATATTTTGATTTAAAAGGAGTATGAGGAAATAGGGAGGGAGATGAACAGGGGCCTAGTAGAGTCAGGGAAATGTAAGATTACAAAAATTGAGAAGCAGGGATTAGTCTAAGTGAAATTCTTCTGTTTTTGTTAACTAGTGCTTATCAAACTTAAACTCTGACCTGAATAATATTCTATTGTGTGAATATATATGTGCCATATCTTTTTAATCTATCCATCTACTGATGACCTTTGATTGCTTCCGTATCTTGGCCATGATAAATAATGATGCAATGAACTTAGCAGTGCATACATATTTTCTAATTAATGTTTTCATTTTGGGGGGATAAATAACTAATAATGGAATTGCTGGATCCTTTAACAATTCTATTTTAATTTTTTGAGGACTCTCCGTACAGTTTTCCACAGTGACTATACCAGGTGACATTCCTACCAATAGTACCCGGCTTCTCAGGTGGCGCTAGTGCTGAAGAACCCACCTGCCAATTCAGGAAGGGTAAGAGAAGTGGGTTCAATCCCTGGGTCGAGAAGATCCCCTAGAGGAGGAAATGGCAACTCACTCCAGTATTCTTGCCTGGAGAATCCCATGGACAGAGGAACCTGGTGGGCTACAGTCCATAGGGTCGCAGAGTCTGACAGGATTGAAGCAACTTAGCATGTGCCAATAGTTCTAGAGGATTTCCTTTTTTCCTTTTTTCCATGCCTTGTTATTTCCAGCACTTATTTGTTGTCTTTTTAAAAATAGCCATTCTGACAGGTGTGAGGTGATTGCATGGTGATTTTGATTTGTATTTCTTTCATGATTAGCAAAGTTGACCCCTTTTCGTGTGCCTGTTGACCATCTGTATGCCTTACTTGGAAAAATGTCTGTTCAGAGCCTCTGCCCATTTTCCAGTAGGGCAGAGGCTCTGAACAGACATTATTTTTTGATGTTGAGTTATATATGTTCTTTAGATAGTTTTGATATTAACCCCTTGTTGGATATAGCATTTGTAACTATCTTCTCTGATTCAGTAGGTAGTGCTTTTCTTTTGTTGACAGTTTACTTCACTGTACAAAAGTTCTAACTTCAGTGTAGTCCCATTTGTTTATTTTTGCTTTTGTTTCCCTTGCTTGAGGAGACATATAACAAATATTGTTAAGACAGATATTAAAGACTTACTGCCTATGATTTCTTCTGAAATTTTATGGTTCAGGTCTTAACATTTATGTCTTTAATTCATTTTGTATTTATTTTTGTGTATGGAGTGAGAGAGTAGACCAGTTTGATTTTTTGCATGTCACTGTTCAGTTTTCCTGTCACCATTTATTGAAGAGGTTATCTCTCTCCCATTGTGTATTCTAGCTTCCTTTGTCTTAATTTAATTGCCCATGTGGGTGGGTTCATTTCTGGACTGTCCATTCTGTTCCATTGAGCTATGTATTTTTTTGTGTGTATGCCATTACTATACTGTTTTCATTACTGTGGCTTTATAGTATAATCTGAAGTCAAGGCACATGACACCTAAAATTCTGTTCTTCTTTCTCAAGATTTTTTTTCCCTGTTCAGGATGTTTTGTGTTTCCATATAAATTTAAAAATTATGTCCCAGTTCTGTGAAAAATGCCACTGGTAGTTTGATAGGCAATGCATTGATTCTATAGGTTGTCTTGGGTAGTATGGTCATTTTAACAATATGAAATTGTCTAATTTATTAGCATGGTATATCTTTTCATCTCTTCATGTTGTCTGTATTTTTTTTCATCAGTTTCATATAATTTTCTGAGTGGAGGTCTTTTACCTCCTTATGTAGACTTATTTTTAGGTATTTTATTCTTTCTAATGTAATTGAAAGTGGGATTTCCCCTTAATTTCTTTTAATAATTTGTTGTTAGTAATAGAAGTTCAACAAATGTCTCTATATTAAATTTATACTCTTAGTAGTTTCTTTAGATTTTTCTGTGTTTATGGTGTCATGTTATCTACTAATAGTGATAGTTTTACATCTTCCTATCCAGTTTGGATTCTTTTTATCTCTTTTACTTGTCTGATTGGGGTAACTTCCACTAATATGTTGGATAAAAGTGGCAAGAGCAATTTCTTTGTTCTTGATCGCAGAAGAAATGCTTTCAGCTGTTCACTGTTGAGTGTGATAGTAACTGTGGGCTTGTCATATATGGCCCTTATTGTGTTGAATTTTATTTTCTCTGTACACAGTTTGCTGGGATTTTTAATTCTAAATGCATGTTGAATTTTGTCAAAAGCTTTTCCTGTATCTTTCAAGATGATCATATGATTTTTATTCTTCAATTTGTTAACATGGTGTGTCATATAGATTAATTTTTGAATACTGAGCCATCCTTGCATCCCTGGGATAAATTCTACTTGATCATGCTGTATGATATTTTTAATGTAATTGTTGAATTCAGTTTGGTCATAATTTCTTGAGCATTTTTGCCTCTGTGTTCCTAAGTGATATCACCTTATACTTTTTTTGGTGTGGTATCTTTGTCGGTGTTTTGTTTTCAGAGTGATACTGGCCTTGAAATGTATTTGTAAGCACTCCTTCCTCTGCAATTTTTAGAGTAGTTTTTTAAAAATTTAAAAATTTTTAAAAATTTAAGTGTTAACTGTTCTCTAAATGTTTGGTAGAATTCATCTGTGAAGTTACCTGGTCCTGGACTTTTATTTGTTGGGAATTTTTCTATTACTGTTTCAGTTTCATTACTGATAATTGGTTTGTGTGTATTTTCTTTTTTTCATATTTTCTATTTCCTCCTGATTCAGTCTTGGGATATTACACATTCCTAGGAATTTGTCAGTTTCTTCTAGGTTGCCATTTAACTGGCATATAATTGATCCTAGTACTCTCTTATGAGGGCTTCCCAGGTGGCACTAGGGGTAAAGAACCTGCCTGCCAGTGTAGGAGACATAAGAGATGTGGGTTCAATCCCTAGGTGGAGACTATCCCCTAGAGGAGGGCATGGCAACTGACTCCAGTATTCTTGCCTGGAGAGTCATACGGGCAGAGGAGCCTGGTGGCCTACAGTCCATGGTGTCACAAAGAGTTGGACACAACTGAAGCGATTTAGAACTTAGACATTCTCTTATGATCCTTTGTATTTGTATGGTATTAGTTGTATCTTCTTTTTTTTTCATTTCTGACTTTATTTATTTGGTCCCTCTCTCTTTTTTTTTCTTGATGAGTCTGGCTAAAGATTTGTCAATTTTGGTTTTTCTTTTCAATGAACCAGATGTTAGTTTCACTAGTATTTTCTTTTTTTTTTTTAGTTTCTACTTAGTTCTCCTCTGAGTTTATAATTCTTTCCTTCTACTAACCTTAGATTTATTTGTTCTTTTATTAGTTTTCTTAGGTGTAAGTATAGGTTGTTTATTAGAGATTTTTCTTGTTTCTTGCGGTAGGCTTCTATTGCTATGTAATTATCTCTTACAACTACTTTTTTGCATCCCATAGCGTTTGAGTCATTGCTTTTTTGTTTTTTCATGTGTCTTCAGGTATTTTTTGATTTCCTCTTTGATTTCTGTAGAGATCCATTGGTTGTTCAGTAGCGTATTATTTTGCTTCCATGTGTTTGTATTGTATTTTCTTCACATTTCCCCCTTGTAGTTGATTTCTATTCTCATAGTGTTGTAGTTGGTAAAGATGTTTGATATGATTTCAAAGTTATAAACTTTTATTTTATGGCCTATTATGTGATCTATCCTGGAGAGTGATGCAAGTGCACTGGAATGTGTATTCTGCTGTTCCGAATACAATTTTCTTTATATAATTATAAAATCCAATTGTTTACCATGTTGGTTAAGACCAGTATTTCCATACTGATTTTCTGACTGGAGATCTGTCCATTGATGTGAGTGTGGTGTTAAATTCCCCCCAATTTTTGGACATTCCCTGGTAGCTCAGTGGTAAAGAATCCACCTGCCAATGCAGAGACACTGGTTCTGTCCCTGGTCTGCGAGCATCCCACATGCTGCAGAGCAACTGGGCCTGTGCGCCACAACTGCTGAGCACATGCTCTAGAGCCCAAGAGTCCCTCCACAGCAACAGAAGTGACCGCAGTGAGCAGCTCACACCGCCGCCAGAAAGTAGCTCTCACTCGCAGCAACTAGAGAAAAGCCCGTGCAGCAATGAAGACTCAACACAGCCAAAAATAGATAGAACAAATAAATAAAGTTATTTTTAAAAATTCCCCCTAATTTTTGTGTTCCAGTGAGTTTCTCCCTTATGTCTGCTAGTATTTATGCCTGTTCCTCCTCCCTACCCCCCAATCCTGGCCCTCAAGCAATGTTGCAGTAAGCATCCTGGTACATATATCCTTATGACTGATTCTTTAATTTCTTTTGAATAGATTTCCAAACATGGGCTTTATGAATTAAGTGTTATCTCTATATGTATCTTAATAAATAATTGTTTTTTTTTAAATAATTGTTTTTAAAAAGTTTTGTCACTCACACTCCAACCAACATAGTTAGTACCTGACATCTATATCTATTCTGCCTTGTTTTTTTTTACATTTAGATGTTATTTTTATTAATTTTTCCTAATGTGGTTGATGAAAACTGGTTTCTCCTTATTTGCAGTTGCATTCTTCTAAACTACTACTGGAGTTGAACATCATGTCTTTTTTGACCAATGACACTTGCTTTCTCTTTTTTGATTTACTTAACTATGTACTTAGTCTGTATTTGTGATATAAACTACCATTTTGTCTGTCATTTTAGAGGCAAATATTAATTCTCATGTATTTTTTTTAATTTTTAAAATTCTATTTCTTGCCATCTGAAAATCTTTATGTTTTATGTAATCAAACATATTTATCTTTTCTCATATTGCCTCTGAATTTCCGTATCTTACCTAAGGCATTAAATATCATTTAGACTATTTAGAATAAGAAAGAAATGAGATGTGTGAAAGTAAAAACTTATGAAAATGAATTTCTTAGAGTTAATTTCAATGAAGAAAAAAGCCTGGAGATGTGGTAGTATTATCAATTTGAGTGTTGTCAAGGACAAACAAAGCCATACACTAGTTATATTTTTACTGTCATCAGTAATATACTATTTCACTGGGGAGAAGTGCAGTGTGAATACAAACTCAGACACTTATCAGTATTTAAATTTTAATCAATAGTATACTGTTGCAATAGGGGAAAGTCCAGTGTGAACTGTAGAAATCAACTTTGATTTGTACATAGGTGATCTCATGTTTTAAAAGGAGAATGAAGGAATGGAAGTTGGGGAATTAGCAGGGGCCTAGTGGAGTCAGGTGGAGAAGGAAATGGCAACCCACTCCAGTGTTCTTGCTGGGAGAATCCCAGGGACGGCGGAGCCTGGTGGGCTGCTGTCTATGGGGTCACATAGAGTCGGACACGACTGAAGTGACTTAGCAGCAGCAGCAGCAGTGGAGTTAGGGAAATGAAAGATTATAAAAATTGAGAAGCAGCCATTAGGCAAGTGAAATCACTCTGCTTTCGTTAACTGTTCCTTATCAAATTTAGTTTCCTGTCCTTCCGCTAAGATTAGAAGATAGGGGCTCTCTATCTTCATTTGTTACCTGGAACCAATACTAAATTTTTTTAGCAGCCTTGAATTTTTCTCAAATAGGCACTTTAAGGGAAGCCAGGCTCATTCCAAGGATGTGGCTTTGAGCTCCTATAAACTATGTTAGTCTTCATATGCTAAAGTTGAGGTGCTGTTGAGAAGAGGTCTCAGAGGAACCTGGCTAAAGAGAATTTGGTCAAGGAATCTTAGGCTCCAGCTTCCTAAGGTGGACTGTTTTCTTGAATACTTCTTTGAATAAAGATTTCTAGTATTACTTTATATTATACTTCATGTACATGGTAACATTTTCCATAAATGACATAAAAATATCTTTTTAAGTTTTAGTGACAGAATTCTTTTGAAAGGGTAAGTGGGCAGAATGAGAAAGCCTTCAATCGATCTCCACTGTCTCTTCACTAAGGGTTCTTTCAGCACAATCTTTCCTAGGACACCTGTGTCAAGGTCACTGACATGGTAAATTCTAATCAACCAGCTTATATTTATTGAAGGCCTTTTAGGCTAAAGGTACTTAGGTGTTGTGGGCATAATGTAGTTTGGAAAAAGTAGAAGACATAATTTAGCTCTTTCTTTATAATTTTTAGAAAAAGGAGACTTAATCTTATTTTTATGTTCTTACAAAGAAGTGTTTATTTCTTGTGTGACTTGCATCTTGTTCCATTAACACCTCCATTTCCCCTGTTTGTACTGTGTTCCACTGGCTGTTCCACAAACACACCAGAAACACACACAAAAAAACACTTGCCTAGAAAGGTCTTTCTTTCCCTAGCTCACTCTCACTTACTGCAAGTATTAGTCACTCAGTTGTTTCTGACATTTTGTGACCCCGTGGACTGTAGCCCGCCAGGCTCCTCTGTCCATAGAATTCTCCAGGCAAGAATACTGGAGTGGGTAGCCATTTACTTTTGCTCAAATGCCATTCTGCTCAATGAAGCCTGATCTGACCACTGTTTTTAAAATTACAAGCCATTCCCCATTTCTCTTTCCCCACACTACATTATTTGCATGTTTATTCTAGTTGTCATCGGCCTCCTTCCACTAGAATGTCTGTGTCATTATAATTAATATTTTTTAAAAACACTATTTTGTTCACTGGTTTTTCTCAAGTACCTGGAACACTGCCTGCCACTTGGAAGGAACTCAGTAAATGTCCAATAAATGAATCCTTTTTTTTTGTAGTGGATTTTCTACTTCCTTTCTCCAAGTTTAACCTTTCTTTTTATCCAATTTGTTTTCCTTCCATCCATACTATTCTTCATGGTCATGTACTAGTTATTTTTTCTTTTCCTTTTTTTTTTTTGGCTGGGAGGGGTATTTTAATTACAGAAATGGAATCATATAATACCCATCACTCAGCAGCTTTTCTCACCTAGGACACTATAAATCCTACAGTCTTTTTAATGCTTGCATAATGTTCTATTATAATATGAGGTCAGTACATTATTTTTACTCATGTCTGTCACGCGATGTTTCCACTCCTTTCACTTTGAACTATCCTATCCCTGGCTCCCCCGTTTTTCCTTTTAAGATCCCCTGGAGAAGGGAATGGCAATACACTCCGGTATTCTTGCCTGCAGAATCCCATGGACAGAGGAGCCTGGCAGGCTACAGCCCACGCGGTCGCAGAGAGTCGGACACGACTGAGAGACTGTCACTCTCACTGGCAGTACCAGTTACGCATTCATCCCATACCCAGCAGTTCCGAACCTAGCAATCACTCAGTAAAGTATTTCTTGCACCCCTGGTCTGTTTTTGGCAGCGATTAGCTGTGACCATTGTTTGAGCGAGAGCGATTGTAGGGACAGAAGAGGGCACAGCTGAAGAAATTAAAAGCTGGGGTGAGCCTCCTCTGGGGCCTTTGGTATCTCCCTGAAGCAGGGTGAGTTTCCGGGGGTGGGGCAGGACCGGCTTGGGGTACCCAGACCATCCGGTTGGGAACTCCAGGAGGGAAGTGTATCCCTGGGGTGTCAGGGGCCTGCGCTGAAGAGTGGGGGTAGGGTGGGAGCGGACCTGGGCGGGGCTTGGAGGGGTGAGGCCAGCCAGGGGGCCGGGCGGACGGAGCGCGCAGACTCAAATGCGGGTGGCAGCCCGGCGCTCCAGTCCGACCGCAGCGGTTGGAGAGCCATGGAACCCGTAGCTTCTGGCCTCGAGTGTTCGACTCTGCGGCTGTGGCTGGGGCTGTTGCTGCTATGCAGCTGGTGGTACCCTGGGAGCGCCGAGCCGCGGGCCCCGCCGGAGAAGATCGGTAGGCGAGGAAGAGGCGGCGCGCTGCGGGCGTGGCGAGAGCGAGCCCCGCGCCGGGCGGTCGCTGCCAGCTGCTGCAGGCCGGGCGCCCGCGACGCCCGCTGGGTCGCGCGGAACCAGCCCGCTGCGAATGTGGCGCTCTTCCCGGTTCGCGCCTCCGAACCGCTTGTAGTGCCCCCAGGGAACGCCCTTTCTCGGGCGTGGAGACATGCCCACTTGAGGAATGGGCAGTGGAGGTGGGGGCGACCCGGACCAGTCCGCGGGCGGGCGCCCGGCGTCCCTGCAGCCCCTGTCTCAGGGGCCTGGGGCCGCGGCCTTCGTTTGCTGCACTTGTTCGGAGGCCGGTCCTCTGGCCGCTCGGAGCTACTGGCCAGTTCCGCTCTGCAGATGAGAGGCGCACGCCGGCGCAGCACGCCGAGCCGCGCGAACAGGCTGACGGCGCTGACCGCGTGTGCTTCCCGCGATGGGCTGGGGGCTACCCCTACCCCTCCCCCGTCTGCTTTGTTGAAGTCGGCCGGCTTGCAGAGGCCCCTGGCTTGCACAAGTACTTTACCTAGGACGACTGCCCAGCGGAAACAGTCACTCTTTTAGTTTGATTCGTTTTGGTGGTTTGCTCCCTGTTTATTTTGTTTTGCTTTTTTTTGTTGTTTATTTTTATTTCTTTTTAACCCGTTTTCTTTGGGATCATTAAGCTATTTACATAAACGAGACAGAACAAATCTAGGCAAAAATGGCGGCCACTTTATTTAAAATGCGTGCTGGAAAGGCCCAACCTCCTCTCTTCCCTTGCATTGGGCACAAAGGAGCTTGTGCGGGCCACTTGGGGCCTCCGCAACGAACTGAGAGGCTTGGGGCATCTGGCTGGGGGAAAAATAAAAAATAACAATCTGCTACTACTGTTGTCTGGGGGCAATGTCTGTCCAGATTTGGAGTTCTTTCTGTCTTCCCTGCAACTGTCCCATGCCTCCCCCTCCCCAGGCTTCCCTAAATTGTCGATAACTGCTTTAGGTAATGTCGGTTGTTGATTTACAGCCTTTCAAAAACGAAACATGCGAAGCTGGTAAGAGAAAAAACCCTGTTCCTTTTTTTTTTTCCCCCACCATAGCGGTTATTGGAGCTGGAATTGGTGGCACTTCAGCAGCCTATTATCTGCGGCAGAAATTTGGGAAGGATGTGAAGATTCACGTTTTTGAAAAAGGAAAGGTGGGAGGCCGTCTGGCCACCTTGAATGTGCAGGGGCAAGAATTTGAGTCAGGAGGTTCTGTCATCCATCCTTTAAATCTGCACATGAAACGTTTTGTCAAGGATCTGGGTATGTAATTTGGTCTGAAAGCAAAGCAGACTTCAAAGTGCATGGATATTGTTATCAGATAGGGAACTGAAACTTTTCTGCCTTATTAATTGTCTTTTACAGTGAAGCTGGTAAAACTGCTTTCCTCACTTTCCTGCTAGCAATTGGCACTGCCTTAGGAGCTGCTCTGCTGTAATGGGACACTACATTATCTGTATCTTCAGTTATCTGGAATTACAGCCATGGGGCGTGGGTTGGGGATGGTTGCTGTTGTTGATTCTTTTTTTTTTTTTTTTCTGTTGTTGATTCTTAAATGTTCTGGGTTTGTGTTAAAGAATAGTTTGAGTTAGCAAAACCTAGCATGCTCATTTTACAGCCGGGGAAATGAGGCCCAGAGAGTTGAGGTGTCTGACTTAAGGACACTCACAGCTGTAGGGGCAAACATGTTCCTGGAACTTGGGACATCTGGCTGCTTCGCTACCAGCAGAGGCATTGGACAGGTTGTGGGGGAAGCCTGGGGGGCCTCTGCAGGCTCCCTCCTCAGGGAATGTTGTGTAATTTTGGCCTCCTTCCAGTTATGAGAAGTATTGAATTAACGCAGAATAGGATTTGCACAGGAATGGAAATCCTATTTTCCTTAGCTGCTTTCCACATTTCCTGTGGATGCTTCCAGGGCCTCTTCACTCCACAAGGGCAAGTGTGTGCCAGGAGCAATTTATGCTGCAAAAGTCATGTCTGACATTTCTGATTTTAAGATGAATTCAGCTGTCCTTTGGCTTTTTCTTTTGCCTTTTTTAGTCTTTTGAGACTAAATATAGCCAGTTTCTAATTTTGATATAGCTGCATGATCATCCAACCCATCTTTAAGGGAATCTGCTTTTGGACAGTGTGATGTCTAGAGTATCACACACTGTTCTAAAGATAGAGCTCTGTTAACATGCCTTCTGAGAACTGGGGGAAGCCCAGATGCACTCATTTCAGAGTGTCCCCCATAGCTTCAGATTACCTGCTCTCGTTTGATCAGTACAGAAACCATTGACTTAGTTCCCCTTTCTTTGTTTTTGCAGGTCTCTCTGCTGTTCAGAGCCCTAGTGGCCTAGTGGGGGTGTATAATGGAGAGACCCTGGTATATGAGGAGAGCAGCTGGTTTATAATTAACATGATTAAACTAATTTGGCACTATGGATTTCAGTCCCTCCGAATGCACATGTGGGTAGAGGATGTATTAGACAAGTTTATGAGGTAATTTTTTCTCTTCCATTTAACTTAAGACCTTTTATTAAATAACCTGTAGGAATTACAGTTTTGGGAACAGTTCTCTACCTAACCACAAAGCCTATTTGTAAGGTTGTTAGGAAAAATTTTTTGTATATTATATGCAGGGCTTTTATCCACTTGGAATGTGAAGGGGTCATTTATTTTTGCTTCTGAAAACATACTTTGCAAATGCTTGTTTAATGTTGTCAGACACTTTTACATGCTCTACACATACTAACTCCTTGAAGTCTTACGACAGCTCTCTGGGGTAGGTGCTGTTACTAGCTTTGTAGGTTACTGGAAGGTGGAGGCATAGAGAGGTTTTAGGGTATGCAAGTCCACCTGCCTAGTAACTGGTGGAGCTGGAGTTCTTACCCAGGCCGTCTGGCTCCAGAGTCCTCCCTTTTAATCTCTGAACTGTTTTAGTGTTGTGTGTAGATGGATGAGGTGATACGTACAAGAGCTTGTAGAAAACTTAAATGAGCTTTATTTAACTGTGACATGATGTTTCAGTGAGCCGGCAGCCTGAAATAGCATATCAGTTCTGTGCCCCAAGAATTTAAATTAAGGTATTATCTTCCCACACTGTCCTGCATAGTGAGAATATAGGTGCCTCTTTTCCTTCTCTTTGTTTTTCTGTGTTTTCAAAAAGTTCTTTACATATGAATATGCATTGCTTTGGTAATTAAGAAAAATAACATAAAATAACCACCAGTCTAGAGCCTTCCCTGGTGGACTAGTGGTTAAGACTCCACACTTCCAATGCAGGGGGCGCACATTTGACCCCTGGTTGGGGAACTAGGATGCCACATGCTATATGGCTCAGCCAAGAGAACATTAAAAACCATTCTGACTTTGAAAACTATAACTTGTTAAAAAATCTTTTTATTTTGTATTGGGGTATAGTCGTTTAACAATGTTGCGATAGTTTCAGGTAGACAGTGAAGGGACTCAACTGTACATTTATGATAGAACCTATTTTTTTTTTAAGGTTGTTGGCATGTGCTAATTTTTATGCTGGTTTACAGTTTTAGATCTTGGAGAAATTCATCTTGTAAGAGTTGAATAGGATAAATATATTCTAGTTTCTGCAACTTGTAGTGTTGGAGATTTCTTTCTTTTTAAGCATCATTCTGAGGTCAATTCCTTGAACATCTTTCCAGCTACTGGAAAGGTCAGCTATAGTGCAGGTTGTTCTAAAGTAGGCATTCATTCGTTTATTCATTCATGAAATATTGAGTGCTTAGTATGTGCCAGGCAGTATTCTGGGTCTTGAAGATGTAGAACCTAGAACATACCCCTGCCCTTAAAGAATATATATTCTAGTAGAGAGACAAGCAGTTCACTAGGAAAATGTATAGAATTTGTGTAGAGCCAGTCACTTTTTAAAGAAAGGTGGCATGTTGCTGCATCCTCAACAGGAAAATCAAGTTCACATGGCATGCGATACAGCCTCGCCTTTGTGAATCAGTTTTCTTGACATGTAGAGAATTGCCCTTTGAGAAATTAAGAAATCACTTTTGAAGTGAATTTAGTGTATTACAGAACTGTGAAAAAGGCCCAAGGAGGGGATACATAGATTATACTATTTTTTTAAAATGTGAGGGGTGGAATAAGGGGGTGGGAGGGAGGTTCAAAAGGGAGGGGATATATGTGTATATACTTACAGCTGATTTACATTGTTGTACAGCAGAAACCAACACAACATTGTAAACCAGCTATCCTCTGAATTACAAAAAAGTTATTTTATTGAAGTATAGTGATTAACAATATTGTGTTAATTTCTGCTGCAAAGTGGTTTATTAATACATATATACATTATTTTCTAATATTCTTTTTCACTATGATTTATCACAAGGTTTTGCATATAGTGGGCTTTCCTGGTGGCTTAGATAGTAGAGAATCTATCTTCCTGGGTTGGGAAGATCCCCTGGAGAAGGGAATGACAACCCACTCTAGTATTCTTGCTTGGAGAATCCCATGGACAGAGGAGCCTGGCAGGCTACAGTCCATGGGGTCACAAAGAGTCAGACACAACTGAGTGACTAAGCATATACACATACATTGCATATAGTTCTCTGTATATTATATTTTATATTATATATATAATTATATATTTTTGATTTTAGAACACAATTCCCAAACATGGAATTATGCCCCCCGGCCCTGCCATGTATCTTTGATACTTGATTATAGAGTGCTGACTGTTATGTTGTTTATTTATTTATTTATTTTTTTTCACGTCAGACAGGTAATGTGCCGATGTCGTAACAAGGTTTGTGAGGGAGGCACATGTCACGCAGCAGCGTGAACACCCAATCATCATGCTCATGAACTACAAAAGGATCCGTTATGTTGTTTAAAGGGCCACACATTACTGTTCCTTTCAATAAGAACATGCAGATCTTATTTTAATAATTTTATCATATCCATCATACCCTGTTGGATAAAGGGCAAGTATTGAGCCATCATGTTCCAGTTGCTAAATAGTGAAATACTGCTGGTCTTATGAAATAGCTTCTGCTTGCATGTTTTCTCTTCCCCAGGAATCTCTTTCCTTGCCCTCAGCAGGGAGTCTTGACTCAGTTCCAGGGCTATAATCAGTCTACTTTCTGTTTAATGCTGTTGTTGTTGTTCAGTCACTAAGTCATTTCCGACTACTTGCAACCCCATGAACTGCTGCATGCCAGGCTTCCCTGTCCTTCACTATTACCCAGAGTTTGCTCAGACTCATGTCTGTTGAGTCAGTGATGCCACTGAACCATCTCATCCTCTGTTGCCCCTTTTCCTGTTGACCTCAATCCAGTTGTTAAATACTTGTCGTATCACCTATGTCACAAAAACCAGGATTAGGAGCCACAGAGGTTGCCAAAGAGCAGTCAGGAACAGTGAATTCCCTTACATTTCACTAGGGGATTTTAAATTTTATCTACTGTTTTCAACTCCACAGTTTGTTTTTCTCTGTTATTTCTTTCTCTTTATTAGCAGTCTATGTTTGTTCTAATCTACATTTCTTTCTTTGTGGCCAAGATGTGTGGCATGCAGGACCCAACCAGGGCTCGAACTTCTGTCCCCTACATTGGGAACACGGAGTATTAACCACTGGACCACCAGGGAAGTCCCTAATCTATGTTGTTTTCATACATGCTTTAGTTCTTTAGATATGGCTTCCTTTACTTCTTTGAGCATATTTATAGTAGCTGATTTAAAGTCTTTGTCTGGCAGGTCCAATGTCTGGGTTTTCTTAGGGAGGATTTCTGTTGATTTTTGTTGTAAACTGGACATTTAAAATAATATTGACTAGTAACTCTGGACATCAGAAATCCGCTCACCCCGGGGTTTGTTACTGTTGCTGTTTGTTTGTTAGTGACTCTGGAACTAATTCTGTGAAGTCGGTATTCTTTGTCATGTTTGGCTACTCAAGTGTGTGTGTGTGAGGATTGCTTGCAGTACTCTGGCAGGTTTTGTAGCTCTAGCCTTTCCTTCTGGCTTGCTCAGAGCCTTAAGGTCAGCTGAAGGTGACAGATGAGGGCCTTCTCAGGTCTTTCCTGGGCATGTGACTGTCTTGTACATGGGCATGGCCTTCTAAGTCCCTAGAAACGAATTGGGGTTTTTCATTTCCCAGTATTTCTTTTTAAAATCTTCTGATAAGCCTCTTGCTAGCCCCACTTGGTGTCACAGCCTCAGGCAACAAAAGTTTTTTGACAGATGTGCTCAGGATGGGCTGTTTGTATACAGTGAGGTAAAAAAAGACAAGCCCTAATCTAAAAAGAAAAGGTTTCCCAGTGGTAAAGAATCCTCCTGCCAATGGAGGAGACACAGGTTCGATCCCTGGTTCAGAAAGATTCCCTGGAGAAGGAAATGGCAACCCATTCCAGTGTTCTTGCTGGAATAACCCCATGGACAGGAGAGCCTGACGGATTATAGTACATAGGGTCACAGAGAGTTGGACATGACTGAGCACACACACATAAACAGTCTAAAAAATAGAGCAAACTAGTGACTATGACAAAAAAGCAGCAGACTCACAGATACAGAGAACAAGTACAGATACAGAAAACAAACTAGTGGTTACCAGTGGTGAGGGGGGAAAGACGATGTTGGGGTGGGGGCATAGAAAGTATAAAGTATTGGGTGTGAGATAGGCTCCAGGATGTATTGTGCAACATGGGGAATGTAGCCAGTATTTCGTAATTGTACGTGGAGCTGTCCAGTTGCTCAGTCATGTGCAACTCTTTGCGACCCATGGACTGCAGCACGCTAGGCTTCCCTATCCTTCACTATCTCCTGGAGTTTGCTCAAACTCATGTCCATTGAGTCAATGATGCCACCCAGCCATCTCATCCTCTGTCGTCCGCTTCTCCTCCTGCCTTCAATCTTTCCAGCATCATGGTCTTTTCCATTGAATCAGCTCTTCGCATCAGGTGGCCAAAGTATTTGAGCTTCAGCCTCAGCATCAATCCTTCCATTGAATACTCTGGGTTGATTTCCTTTAGAATTGACTGGTTTGATCTCCTTGTAGTCCAAGGGACTCTCAGGAGTCTTCTCCAGCACCACAGTTCGAAAGCATCAGTTCTTCGACACTCAGTCTTCTCTATGGTCCAACCCTCACATAAGTACATGACTACCAGAAAAACCATAGCTTTGACTATGTGGACCTTTGTCGGCGAAGTGGTGTCTCTGCTTTTTAATATGCTAAGTTTGTCATAGCTTTTCTTCCAAGGAGTGAGTGTGTTGTAGTTTCATGGCTGCAGTCACCATCTGCAGTGATTTTGGAGCCCAAATAATAGTCTCTCACTGTTTCCATTGTTTCCCCATCGATTTGCCATGAAGTGATAGGACCGGATGCCATGATCTTAGTTTTTTGAATGTTGAGTTTTAGGCCAGCTTTTTCACTCTCCTCTTTCACCTTCCTCTAGAGGCTCTTTAGTTCCTCTTCACTTTCTGCCATTAGGGTGGTGTCATCTGCATATCTGAGGTTACTGATATTTCTCCTGGCACTCTTGATTCCAGCTTTAACTTCATCAAGCCCAGCGTTTCACATGATGTACTGTGTATATAAGTTAAATAAACAGGGTGACAGTTACAGCCTTGATGTACTCCTTTCCCAAATTTGTAAATGGAGTATATCCTTTAAAATTTTTAATAAAAAAGAACAAACCCTGAGGATAGAGCTTTGAGTGGACTGCCAGATAAGGCAAATAGTGGCACTTCTCTGACAATGGGAATTTGGGGATGCTCTAAACATGTCTTATCACCTCTGTGGCTGCCAGCTTGCTGGTTTCACAGGTATTGTGGTTGGAAGGCTGCTGATTTTGAAGGATACCTTGTTGCTAGCAAGATGGGAATGAGATTAGGGAAAGTTCAAATACCACAGGGCTCATTTGTTCTTATAGTCAGCCGTCTAATATTCCTGGGATTTTAGCAAGTCTTTGGTTTATTTCCAGAGTTCCAAAAAAGTTGATGTTGACAGTGGTTGCCAGTGTTCTCATTGCTTTTATGTAGGGGCAGATTTTTCTAAGGTCCTTACTCCAGTTTAAAAGTCCTTCATCCCATCTCCTCTACTTTTTTCTGTCTGGGCCTCCTCCTGCTCTGCTGGATCTCTCTGCTTCAGCTGTAGAGTTGCAACTCTGCCAGCTCCAGGTGTTTTCAATCTTTTGGTTTACTTTTCTCCTTGATAAAAGAACCTGTCTGACAGTGCAGGAGATGTAAGAGACACAGGTTCAATCCCTGGGCCAGGAAGATCCCCTGGAGTAGGGCAGAGGAACCCACTGCCTGGAGAATCCCACCAACAGAGGAACCTGAAAGATTACAGTCCATAGGATCCCAAAGAGTCAGATACAACTGAAGCAATTTAGCACAAACTGTTATGTAAGTTGCTTATGTTTATTTTGTTGCCTGTTGTCGCATCTAAAACAAAAGCTCTGTTATGGCAGCGATATTTTTTTTTCCTGTGTTGTATTGACCTCTGTATCTCAGCATCTAGAACAGTGTCTGGCTCAAACTGATGCTCCATAAATATTTGTTGCATGAATAAATGAATGAATGAGTGAATAAATGGTTAAGGGTTATACAGATTTTTTTTTTTTTTAATATATATTTATTTGACTGCATGAAGTCTTAGTTACAGCACATGGGATCTTGTTCCCTGACCCGGGTTTGAACCTGGGCCCCCTGCATTGGGAGCACAGAGTCCTAGCCACTGAACCATCAGGGAAGTCCCGGTTATACAGATTTTTAAAGAGAAAAAAATAGTTTCTGCTAATCAGATTGCTTTTATAAACTACTAGTTACTTACACCTTGCTTTTTACTAAATATGTACTGTAATGCACTTACAGTGCTTATTGTTTAATTGGTATATAGTGTCTCCGTGAGGCCTTTGCTTAGGAGGCTTACTTGAGTGTGGTTGGCTCAGGCAGGAGGAGGCAAGGAGTAATTTTTTATAACATCATATATGTGTGTGTGCACTTAGTCACTCAGTTGTGTATGACTTTTTGTGGCCCTATGGACTGTAGCCCGCCAGGCTCCTCTGTCCATGGAACTTTCCAGGCAAGAATACTGAAGCGGGTTGCCATTTCTTAGTCCAGGGGATCTTTCCAACCCAGGGATTGAACCATTGTCTCTTGTGTTTCCTGCATTGGCAGGCGGGTTCTTTACCACTAGCGCCACCTGGGAATCCGTAACATCATATATAACTTACTTAATTGGCTACTGTTTTGTCATGCTGACCATTAGCAAAGATCACTCTTTGTTTTATGAGGTATTTAGTTTATTACTTTTCTGAAGAACTCAGTGTTTTCATCCTACTTTTTCCAACTTTCTAGGCACTACAGGCCAAATGATATGGTTGCAAGGAATTATTTTAATTTCTCAGTTTTGGCACTGAGAATTTTCCCAGTGCCAAAAATTTATTCAGTATTTTATGTACTACACTGTTGTTGCTAGTGTTGACACTTTGCAACCCCATGGACTGTAGCCTGCCAGGCTCCTCTGTCCATAGGATTTCCCAGGCAGGAATACTGGAGTGGGTTGCCATTTCCTTCTCCAGGGGATCTACCTGACCCAGGGATAGAACCCAGCTCTCCTGCATTGGCAAGCAGATTCTTTACCTCTGAGCCACCAGGGAAGCCCATTACTACTCTGTTAGAGAGTAGGTAATGTTGAAATGTGTATGACATTACCTCTGCTCTTTAAAAAAGTTTACAGTTTATTTTGAGAGAAGAAAGTTGATGTAAAAACTCTTCTCCTGTGGCCACTAATAGAGATCGTTCCTTGGCATTTATTTCTTCCTTTACTTCATAGACTTAGCTATGTGTATACCGGAGTTGCTGTCCCTAATTGTAAGTTCCTTGAGAGAAAGGAACCATGACTTCCTCATTTTTGTATCCTCACTTGCAGCCAAAATAATATATATTGAATTATTGCATGAACTGATTTATGTGGACATTCTTTCAAGTTCATAAAGTATAGAGAAATGTCAGGTGATATTTCCTAAGAATTAGTTATAGTTAATTTTAGTACAAAGTAGTATTTAATATACTACTATAAATAGTACAAAGTAGTATTTAAGTGCTAAACATGAGTGCTAAGTTTTACGGGACTTTTGGAGATGATGGTACCACTGTGGACTGGGATTCTGGGGAGGACTTTGCAAAGGGAGGACTCTGGTGGTCCAGTAGTTAAGAATCTGCCTGCCAGCGCAGGGGACACAAGTTCGATCCCTGGTCCGGGAAGATCCCACATGCAGCAGAGCAACGAAGCTTGTGCGCTGCAACTGCTAAAGCCCGTGCACTCTATAGAGTCCATGCTCCATGACAGGAGAAGCCTGCGCACCACACTGAAGAGTAGCTCCTGCTCACTGCAACCAGAGAAAGCCCATGTGTAGCAATGAAGACCCAGTGCAGCCAAAAACAAATTTAAAATAAAGACTTTGTAAAGTGGGTGGGATTTAAGCTCTGAAGGATGTGTAGTTAACTGTTCTATGATTACGGATGGGAAGTGTATTCCAGGTGGAGGGAAGAGCTAGTGAAAATGTTTAGGAGCAATACCCAGAGCATATTTAGAGAGTACTGAATGGGTCAGCTGTGTTCAGGTGTGAGGTATGAGTGTGTGTGTGTGTGTGTGTGTGGTAGAGGGCAGAGGGGGAATAGTGATTCTTAGCCTTCTACTTGCCATGTCACTTTTAGACAAGTTCTTTAACCTCTCCTTTGTTTCTTTATTTGCAATTGGCTCAAAGGAGTTGATGAGTTTGGCTCTTAAAAATTTGTGATTTTTTAAAATGTCAGAACTTTAGTAAGTAGTAGTAATAGGTAAGATGTTTTTGAATACGTGGGTGGTTGACAAGAAGTGTATTTTAGTGCTTCTGGGAGATTCATAAATATTTCAAAGAAGAGAAACTAGACGGATTTCCCTGGCAGTCCAGTGGTTAAGACACTGCACCCCCAATGCAGGGGGGCATGGGTTTGATCCCTGGTCGGGGAACTAATACCTGCTGTGCAGTGGGACCAAAAACTAAAATGTCAAACAAGTAAAAAATAATAGTTTACCCAAGCATATCCAACAGATTAACCTTCTAACACATAACAAATATAAAAAAATTATATAAAAAAGAGAAACTAGAGGCAGATAAATCAGTTATTCATGTTAGTAGTTTGAATATAAAGCTTCATTTAAGATCAGGGAGATGAGAAATAACAGGAGAGATGTTAGGAAGATTGATAAGCTTCCCTTCTTAAGTGGGTGAAGCAGAAAGGAGAAATGAAATGTTCTTTGTGTTTGATCTTTGTTAATTTGATTAATATGTGTCTTGGGGTGTTTCGCCTTGGGTTTATCCTGTTTGGGACTCTCTGGGTTTCTTGGACTTGGGTGGCTATTTCTTTCCCCATTTTAGGGAAGTTTTCAGCTATTATCTCCTCGAGTATCTTCTCATGGCCTTTCTTTTTGTCTTCTTCTTCTGGGACTCCTATGACTCGAATGTTGGGGCGTTTCACATTGTCCCAGAGGTCCCTGAGGTTGTCCTCATTTCTTTTGATTCTTTTTTCTTTTTTCCTCTCTGCTTCATTTACTTCCACCATTTTATCTTCTACCTCACTTATCCTATCTTCTGTCTCCGTTATTCTACTGTTGGTTCCCTCCAGAGTGTTTTTGATCTCATTTATTGCATTATTCATTTTTAATTGACTTTTATTTCTTCTAGGTCCTTATTAAACATTTGTCTTTGTCTCCAGGCTATTTATCTGTAACTCCATTTTGTTTTCAAGATTTTGGATCATTTTTATTATCATTATTCTAAATTCTTTCTCAGGTAGATTCCCTATCTCCTCCTCTTTTGTTTGACTTGGTGGGCATTTTTCATATTCCTTTACCTGTTGGGTATTTCTCTGCCTTTTCATCCTGTTTAGATTGCTGTGTCTGGAGTGGGCTTCTGTATTCTGGTGGTCTGTGGTTCCTTTTTAATGTGGAGGTTTCACCCAGTGGGTGGGGTTGGACGATTGGCTTGTCAAGGTTGCCTGGTTAGCGAAGCTTGCGTCAGTGTTCTGGTGCGTGGAACTGGATTTCTTCTCTCTGGAGTGCAATGGGGTGTCCAGTAATGAGCTTTGAGATGGGTCTATGTGTTAGGTGTGACTTTGGGCAGCCTGTATGTTGACACTCAGGGCTATGTTCCTGTGTTGCTGGAGAATTTGCATGGTATGTCTTGCTCTGGAACTTAATGGCTCTTGGGTGGTGGTTGGTTTCAGTGTAGGTATGGAGGCTTTTGGATGGTCTCTTATTACTTAATGTTCCGTGTAGTCAGGAGTTTTCTGGTGTTCTCAGGTTTTGGGCTTGTCTCCTGCCTCTGGGTTTCAGTCTTATTCTTCCAGTAGTCTCAAGACTTCTCCAACTATACAGCACTGATAATAGAACTTCTAGGTTAATGGTGAAAAGATTCTCCACTGTGAGGGACACCCAGGGAGGTTCACAGGGTTACATGAAGAAGAGGAGAGGGAGGAGGGAGATAGAGATGAGCAGGAGGAGAAAAGGGGGACTCAAGAGGAGAGAGACAGATCTATGCAGTTCTCTGTTCCCAAAGTGTTCTCTGTAGCCCAGACACCCACAGAGATTCACAGAATTGGATTGAGAAGAGAAGGGGAAGGGAGGAAATAGAGGTGTTCTGAGGTAGAAAATGGAGAGTCAAAAGTGAGAGAGAGTAATCAACACCCTCCTGAGTAAAAATGGGTACTGAATATTGGATTCTTAAATGTCCAAAATTGATATCAAATACTGAAAAACAAAGATTAAAAATCTAGTATAGAGGTTAGACTCTTAAAAATACAATATTAAAAACAAAAACACAAAAAAATTTAGAAATATATATGAAGTTTGGTTTAAAAATATGGCTTCTCCTTTTTTTTTTTTTGCAAGGTTATAGTGAAATGAAAATGAAAATTAAGGAGTAATAGAGGACTTTAGAAGAAAATATGAGAAAAAAAATAAAACAGGAAAAAAAATTTTTTTCCTAATTAAAAAAATAGTAAAAATATATGAAAATAAAAGTTAAGGAGTAGTGGGGGAGTAATAGGGAATTTTAATAGAAAATAAGTGAGAATAAATAAAAAAAAATTTTTTAATTTAAAAAAAAAAGTAAAAATATATCTAGGAATTTCTCTGGAGCTGTTGTGGTCAGTGTGGGTTCGGTTCAGTTTCAGATAGCTCCTTGTTCCAGCTTACACTTCTCAGTATCTGTAGGTCCCTTCTGGTGTAGTTGGTGTTACCTACAGGGATTTTAATCTGTTGCACCGGTCCCTTCTGAAGCGGTTCCCTTTGTTTATTTGGCTTCTGTTTGCCGGTCTCTTCAGTGTCTAATTTCCGCCCTGACACCGGCGGGCGGAGGTGTCTCTTGTTTAGGTTCGCTAGTTCAGTCGTGCTGCGGGGAGGGAGGGGCGCTGCAGACAGATATCGCTGTGTGTGGGGAGCACTCACAGTGTTCCGGCCACACTGGGTTGCCCCCGCTCACGGGTGTGTGCTCTCCCCGTCTACACTGCTCAGGCTCCCGGCTGCTCTATATGGAGCGGGCCCTGCGTTGCGTGCGGTTCCAGTTTTCCAGTACTCCACAAAAGCGCAGATTCGGTTGGGCCTGCGTTTTGTGCCTTCCCCCGGCCAGAGCAGCTCAGGCAGCCAGGAGCTTGACGGGCACACTCTCCCTGGGTGTGGTGTGCCTTCTCCCCTCCGCGGTCCCAGCCTCAGTTTCCGCGCGTGCCAGTCAGATGCGTGTGCCTTGTGTCTATTCTTGGGAGCTGGCCCTAGCTGCGACCCTCCCAGAGGATGTCAACCATCCAGAAACTCAGGAAGTCTTTGGTTAGAAACTGGAGGCCTGTTTGCAGTTGGTAGGGGTACTGTCTTTGGGGCTGAGTTTGCCCCTTTCCCCTCGCCCCTGCCTCCTGCCTCCGGGGATGGGCCAGTCCGCAGCTGGCTAGCTCTTCTCTGAAATTGCTCAGTCTCTTTGTTCTGAAAACGGCCGGCAGTGTGTTCTGGCCGGTTAATTCTCTCTCTCTGTCTCTTGCTATCCTACAGTTTAAGTTGCTCTCACGTTAGCTCCCTCCGATTGCCCTCAGGGCATTCAGGCCCGGTTCTTACCCTAAGCAATGCCACCTGCTCCTCTCTGTTCCGCCCCCACTTGCTGGTGGCAGATGCGGGCGTCTGGGGTACTTTTCTGTTGGGAGTTGCTTTTAGGCATGTAATCTGTGAGTTTTATTTATTTTTCCTCCCAGTTAGGTCCCTAGCTCTTTTGTCTCTTTTTATCTTATATACTTTGTCCTACCTCCTTTCAAAGACGACAGGCTGCTTTTCTGGGCGCCTGATGTCTTCTGCTAGTGGTCAGAAGTTTTGTGAAGTTTGCTCAGCGTTCAGATGTTCTTTCGATGAATTTGTAGGGGAGAAAGTGGTCTCCCTGTCCTATTCCTCCGTCATCTTGGCTCCTTCCCCAGAAATGAAATGTTTAAATTTAAAACTAAATGAACTGAGGATGATGTGTAGGATATTAGGAGTAACCCATTGTTTTGGTTGAAATTCGGGTTAGGAGGAGAGGATCAAGCTTAGTGGAAAGGTAAAGTTTAATTTTAGACAACTCTAGGTGTGCTGGAAGATGAATGAGAACAAGACATACCCACTTCCTGAAAGGTGATCCCAGTGACCATATTCATGCAGAAGAGTGAATTCAAAGGACAGTGGACTTCCTCCAGAGGAGAAAGAGGGAAAGGGAGGCCAGGAGCCTCTGGGATACATGGGGAAGACGCATCTCACAGGATTGGTAGGGACTCGTCCAAAGGAAACAGGAAAGCCACTTGGAGTCTTAGGATGCTGTTTTCCTTCTTTGTTTGTACCCTCCCCACTATCTGGTGTTTAATGGCCATTTCTCTTCTATTCAAAAGGATCTACCGCTACCAGTCTCATGACTATGCCTTCAGTAGCGTAGAAAAGTTACTGCATTCCCTAGGAGGGGACGACTATCTTGGATTATTTAACCGGTCACTTCTTGAAACCTTGCAGAAAGCAGGCTTCTCTGAGAAGTTCCTTGATGAAATTATTACTCCTGTCATGAGGGTAAATTATGGCCAAACTACAAACATCAATGGCTTTGTAGGTAAGTCAGGGCTTGGAATAGTTAACGGACATTAGTTGACAGCGTGGTTTACCTGATGCTTTGGTGGCTCCTTACTTTAGGCCATGATTTGGAGATGACTACCTTCCTTTGTGAAACCTCAGACACAATGAAAATCTTGGCAACATTGTGCATGTGTAGATGAGCATTTTTATGGGAACAGAGTCTGGTTTTTATTAGTTGAATGGTCCTCAACCGGGTCATTTGGCAGTGTCTAGATTTGGAGCCAGATGCAGCGGTGTGGGAAGGGGGAGAGGGTAGAGGGCCTCTTACAGAGTCAGAATTAACACATTTCATCCTACTGCTGACAGGGGCAGTGTCAATGTCCTGTACTGATCCTGGCCTTTGGGCAGTAAAAGGTGGCAATAAACTTGTTTGCTCAAGGCTCCTTCAGGCTTCCAGAAGCAATCTTGTCTCGGGCTTAGTAATGTCCATAGAGGAGAAAACAAGGACCAAGCAGACGGGTAAGCTTGAACTTCTGTTTTATTGTTCCTGATTTCCCCTGCAGAAAATAACTGCTCAGGGAGAAAAGCCTGTTTCTCCAGCTCTCGCTCAGTTCCAGATGATGAAATTTTAAATTGGAGGTTAAGTGTTGTGTGTCATGTGGAAATAGATGCACATGTGCTCAAGTACAGTGGCATGACTCTTAGGATTTAAAAAAGAATTTCATCCTCAAAAGTAAACATTTTGTATTTTGTACCTGTTGACAGGTTTTATTTCCATTCCAAGTAGAAAATTGGCCTCAGTGTAATACAAATGCAGGGGCCAGTTATCTTAAGGGATAAAACTTGTTTAAGACCTTAGAATTATGGAGAAACTATTAAGGTATAGAATTACTTTTAGAAGGTATAAAATATAGTATGTTAGAAACACTTAAAAAAAATATGCTTTTTTATTTCCTCTAGGAAATTCCTCAAAGGTGTATGAAGTGGTCTACCAAACTGGATCTGAGACCCATTCAGACTTCTATGATATTGTCCTGGTGGCCACTCCATTGAATCGGAAAATGTCCAACATAAATTTTCTCAACTTCGATCCTCCAATTGAGGAATTCCATCAACACTACGAACCTTTAGTGACAACTTTAATTAAAGGGGAGTTGAATTCAACTGTCTTTAGCTCTAGAGCCTTAAATGAGTTTCATCTTGGTACAGTCTTAACCACTGATAATCCAGATTTATTCATTAACAGCATTGGGCTTGTGTCCCCTGTAGAAGAAGACAGTAATCCTCAGCCAAAAGCAGATATAGCACATGTCTGGAAGATCTTTTCTGCAGCACCACTTAGTAAAGAACAAATTTTAAAGCTCTTTGTGTCCTACGATTATGCTGTGAAGCAGTCATGGCTTGCATACCCTCATTATACACCTCCAGAGAAATGCCCCTCCATCATACTTCACGATCGACTTTATTACCTCAACGGCATAGAGTTTGCAGCAAGTGCCATGGAAATGAGTGCCATTGCAGGCTACAATGCTGCTCTCCTTGCCTATCACCGCTGGAATGGGAACACACACATGATTGACCAAGAGGACTTATATGAGAGACTTAAAACGGAACTATGAAGTACCACTCTTTTATCCCCCTCCTGGTTCCAAATGGAATATCACTGGCAAAAAAAAAAAAAAAAAAGAACATAGTGTGAACAGAGATGATTTTGAATCATATTTTGCCATTATCATCATTTAACAAAAGTAATCCCAGTGAGTCATGAGAAATGCAAGGTTCTAATTAAGCATGAAGGTAAAACTATTGCATCTCCAAGATCAAACTCTTTCTTGAATATCCATCAGCAGCATTTCCCAAACTTGTCTGATCATAAGAATCATCTGGAGTTTGTTAGACATATGAATTCTCTAGCTCCTCTGGAGGTTCTGATTTAATAGGTCTGGGATGGGGCCCTGGATTTTGAACGAAACTTGAAAGCATTTTAAGCTGAGCCCTTGATGAAGACTTCCTTTTAGTTCAGGACTAGTTCATTTGCGCTTCACGGTTGGATGTGATCTTAAGTCAGGTAAAATAACCATGGGAACTGGTATCTTATGCCTGGCTTTAGTAACTTATATTTTGCAAATGACATATGCCCATGCTTAAAGCCTTGACTTTCAGAATGTTCTTTTGATTGCTTCTGTCTCTATTTCATTAGGGGTGAAGTTCAGAAGTCTTAGTGTAGTATAAAGATGTCACACAAAAATCTCAAGTAAAATGAAAAGTATAGGCTACTGATTTAAGAAATTTCTTAAATTTGTCTTCTATTATCAAACCCTCACCTGAGGAGCTTTGAAAAATGGTGACAGAGCCCCACAACAGAGATTGGTTTAATGGACTGAGGATAGGACCTCAGCTTTTTGTAGCTTTTTATTTAGAGTTCCTAATGGACAACTGGGGTTTAGAGTCACTGATGTGGGGGTTTGTTTTCAAAGGGTTTTTAGTGCCTTAAAAGTCCTAAGAAGAAACCCAATCCATTATCAAAGCAAATCCATGTTGCAAAGGATTTCTCTGTGAGAACTCTAGTAGTCTTGGTAGTAAGAAGCATCGACAGTTTGACAGCAGAGGCAACTTAGATGATTCTAGAGCCGCTGGCACTAGAATATATTCAGTGACCCCACACTTGATAAGATCCAGTTTATGTTCAAACTGTTCAATGCTTCTGAAGGTACTGCAGCATTTTGATTGAGAAATTGGTTGTTGAAATCTTGTTTTGAGGCGGTGGTTTGGCTGTGCATTGTAATCACCTGTAGGACTGCTTCCAGAATGATTCCAGGATGTAGCCAAACTTGAGACCCAGTTCTCCACCTGTACAAAGATCATGAGTGTCCTTATAGTCACTGGAAGGACAAAACAAGTAGAAACTTGTGAATTCTAAAAGTAACTGAACTGCAACCAAGTTAACATATATTGTCTTTTTAAAAAAGTCCTCCTCCAGATTATAGCAGTTGTTCCTTTTAGCAAAAAGGAGAACATTGATTCTGAAAGCAATTTATTCTCTACAATTGTGAATATTAATATGCTGATAAAACTGCCAAGATATTTGATGTAGAGGCAGGAATTAAATTTATAGTTTGTCAGAGTTAGCTTTTTACTATTTTTATTCTTAACAAGTATGTTAAGAGGCATTCGTAGTTTTTTCCTCTTGTGGTTTTAAAGAAGATAATATGTAGAGTATAGTACTGTTGTGTATATGCTAAAAGTGGGTGAATTCTAGTGGAATAATTTCTAATGTCTGCAGACTTGTTTTGCAATGGCAAATTATTTCTGGAACAGCAGTTTTAAGTATTGCTGTTGTTATCAAACCCAACTCTGTTTTCCAACGAGGCATCTGCAGTTGTTAAGAGCAAAAAGGTTATCCATATAGTAAGCGTATTAATTTTAATGCAACTTAACAGAATTCAAAAAGATTTAATTGGAAGAAAGACCTGTCAGGGCCCATTATTCCAGGAGGCTACTCAAGAGAAATTTTTACAGAAGAGACTGGTAAAGAGTATGCACAGACTGAAGGAAGGCCAAGTTCTGCTCCAGTGTTACTGGAAGGCTTGTTAAAACATGGCTGGCCTCACCCCTAGAAATGTTGCAGTAGGTGTGGAGTAGCATACGAAAGACTGCATTTCTGTTATGTTCCTACATGATGCTGCCGGGTAGGAGCCACACTTAGAAATTCTACCAGTTCTAAAATTCAACTTTAAACCTTCCCTAACATTGCAACCACATAAAGAGGAGAATGGAAAAATAAAAATGTATGGCCTTTACATCAACTTTAGTTTGATCCCTCTAGCTGTATTTTTTCTGTAAACATTTCCTATAAATAGGGAATACCATTTTACATACTTGTTTACAAGTACCTCACATACTGTGTATATCCCACTCTAGTTTTAAAGTGACTCATGATTTGTAGGCTTTCTACGGGTTCACAAAAATAAACTTAAGCATTTGCTTGATAGATTTTTTTTAAAGTTAGGTTTATGATACCTGTCTGTAATATTATCTCTTATTGGAGTTTCTGCACCATAAAATTTACAAACTAGGTGAGTATATTACAGGCAGCATTATCACCATCTTCCACTCCACAAAGAACCACAATGCACTGGAATGTTTTCCTCTGGAATTGTATTTCTACTCTTGTATTCAACATTTTTTCCCACTTATGTTCAAAATAAAAACAATGACATCATTACTTGCTGTGTTTTACTTCTGTTGTACTATATGGTTGACTCTTAAAACATTGTGGGGGTTATGGATGCTGACCCTTTGAGCAATCAGGTCTCTGCATATGCAGTTCCTGTATTCAGTTTGGAATCCATAGATTCAACCATGGATGGTGTAGTACTATAGTATTTACTATTGGAAAAAACCCGTATATAAGTGGACCTGCACAGTTTAACCCATGTTGTTTGAGTGAAACTGTACTTGGAATGTAGATGTATGTGAAAAAGTCAGAGTCTGTCCAAGTTACTGCAAGAACTTTGAAAATTCCAGTTATGTTTTAGAAGAAACCCACTCAGGTTTGCAGCTTCTTTAACTTTGTTCAGTAGTAAAAGATAGGGAAAAAGGGCATCTTGCCAATGTTTCATATTTACTAAGATTTTTCTATTTAATGCATTAAAAACCTCTGAACTAATCAGTCTCAACCAATAACAGGTCATGACAAAAAAATCAGAATAAGAGCAAATAGATTCTAAGTTGAGAACAGCTAAGAAAGCATTTTTGGCTATTACAAAAGTTTATTTAACAAAAAAGTTCAGTAAGAAAATGTACACAACCCAATTTTTCTGGTAGTAAAATGTGGAGAAGGGGACACATGGAAGCAGTTGATTTCCCTGGTGAACACAGCCACTGTTCATACTCGTTCCAAGGCTTCTAACATGATGATGCTATTTCCTCGTATTACCTAAGAAGAGAAAAGGAATTTGAAAAGAATACAACTCGTTCAATAGATCTATCAATGATGATTTAAAGAATTTTCATCAACTCATTAATGGTTTTTTCAGGTATTAAATGTCTTAGTCAATGTGTGTGAGTGCTCAGATGCTCCATTGTGACCAACTCTCTGAGACCCTATGGATTATAACCCATTATGTTCCTCTGTCCATGGGATTTTCCAGGCAAGAAGACTGGAGCGAGTTGCCATTTCCTACTCCTGGGGATCTTCTATAAAAGAAGGTAAGTCAGGATACTCATGAAGCATAGGTGAAATGGCTGGTAAAATGGGATAGAAAAGTCAAACTGGAAGGGAACTGTGAAAATAAGGAGCCCCTAGTGGATTGTAGGTAATGCAACCAGAAATCAGTTCAACAGAGCCAGACAGGTGAAAGGACAGGAGTGGGATGAAGAGATGCGGAACCATTTATTAGAAATGGAGGCATCCTGAGTGAGATTTGGGGCTTTGCTAGTAGCTCAGTTGGTAAAGAATCCACCTGCAATGCAGAAGACCCTGGTTCCATTCCTGGGTCAGGAAGATCTGCAGGAGAAGGGATAGGCTACCCACTCCAGTATTCATGGGCCTCCTTGGTGGCTCAGCTGGTAAAGAATCCGCCTACAATGTGGGAGACGTGGGTTCAACCCCTGGGGTGGGAAGATCCCCTGGAGAAGAGAATGTCTACCCGCTCCAGTATTCTGGCCTGGAGAATTCCATGGACTGTATAGTTCATGGGGTCGCAAAGAGTCGGACATGACTGAGTGACTTTCACCGAGTAGTAAGAGTCAAAGTGGAGCTATGCTGGGAGGCAGCTGGCATAAAAACAGCTACAACTTGTTCCTTGCTCCTCTCATTCTACTTGCTTTATTTATTACATACACTATTATGTACTGTCTTCCTCACTCAAGTGTCATTTCTATGAGGGCAAGGACTTGCTTGGTGCACCTACTCAGAGCCTAAAGCAGTGGCAGGCTCACAAAGGCTCAAGTAAACAGATGACCTGCATCTGATTACCACAGGTGACAGACTGGGAAGGACCATGACAGGTGGGAAAGTGTTGGGGAGCCTGGCAGAGACAAACAGCAATGACTATGGTGAAAAAGTGGCAAAGAACTAAAGAGCTGTGCTGAAAACGACAATGGAGACTGAAAGAAGCGACAGACTCACACTCTGCTTACAAATTAGAAAAAGATGAAGACACCTGAACAACACGATTCCTAGTGTTCAAGTTTTAAACTGTTGGCTTATTTGCAATAGATGAACATGACTTCTCACCAATCGAAACTTAAAAACCAAGTAGCCTTCTTCCTAGTTCCTTCCTAAACCTGTCCATTTGTGACACTTTCCTCAGAAGTGGAGGGTGCTGAAGAGAAGTTATTTTAGATAACTAAGATTTTCAGATCTGTGGGTTTTTTCTTTTTCGCATCATTAAAAAAAATAAAACTGCCACCTTCCTCAACGTTTTCTAAAATGGTATCACACACTTTGCCTTCTCACATAAGACACAGGAACTAAGGCTTGTCCTGAACACCTCTGCTTCACAGGGCTCTTCCTTTTTTCCCATTGTGTTGGACGCCCCATATTCCAGATCAAACTGGAACCATCAGGTCCAGAATCCCATACTGCTCCTTGGATTGGGCTTTAATACTAAGTTTTGGCAAAGTGTTGCCCAGGCCTTTTCATGAAGGCGCATAACTGTCTAATAAAGAATACAAACCTAAATTGGAGCTACAGAAGCACAAAGCCAGTAAGAACTCCTGAAACACATAGCATCAAAAACTACACAATTGATGAGGAGCCAAGATGGCGGAGGAATAGGACGGGGAGATCACTTTCTCCCCTACAAATTCATGGAAAGAACATTTGAACGCTGAGCAAACTTCACAAAACAACTTCTGACCGCTAGCAGAAGACATCAGGCACCCAGAAAAGCAGCCCATCGTCTTCAAAAGGAGGTAGGACAAAATTAAAAAGCGAGACAAAAGAGCTAGGGACAGAGACCTGTCCCAGGAAGGGAGTCTAATAGAGGAAGTTTCCAGACACCAGGAAACCCTCTCACGGGCGGGTCTGGGGGAAGTTTTCGAATCTCGGAGGGCAACCTAACTGGGAGGAAAAATAAATAAAACTCACAGATTACATGCCTAAAAGCAACTCCCAACAGAAAAGTACCCCAGACGCCCGCATCTGCCACCAGCAAGTGGGGGCAGAACGGAGAGGAGCAGGCGGCATTGCTTAGGTTAAGGACCAGGTCCGAATGCCCTGAGGGCAATCGGAGGGAGCTAACGTGAGAGCAACTTAAACTGTAGGATAGCAAGAGACAGAGAGAGAGAATTAACTGGCCAGAACACACTGCCGGCCGTTTTCAGAACAAAGGGACTGAGCAATTCCAGAGAAGAGCTAGCCAGCTGCGGACCAGCCCATCCCCGGAGGCAGGAGGCAGGGGCGAGGGGAAAGGGGCAAACTCAGCCCCAAAGACAGTACCCCTACCAACTGCAAACAGGCCTCCAGTTTCTAACCAAAGACTTCCTGAGATTCTGGATGGTTGACATCCTCTGGGAGGGTCGCGGCTAGAGGCCAGCTCTCAAGAATAGACACAAGGCGCACGCATCTGACTGGTGCGCGCGCCCGTGGAAACTGAGGCTGGGACCGCGGAGGGGAGAAGGCGCACCGCACCGGGGAGAGTGCGCCCATCAAGCTCCTGGCTGCCTGAGCAGCTCTGGCCGGGGGAAGGCACAAAATGCAGGCCCAACCGAATCTGCGCTTTTGTGGAGTACTGGAAAACTGGAACCGCACGCAACGCAGGGCCCGCTCCATATAGAGCAGCCGGGAGCCTGAGCAGTGTAGACGGGGAGAGCACACACCCGTGAGCGGGGGCAACCCAGTGTGGCCGGAACACTGTGAGTGCTCCCCACACACAGCGATATCTGTCTGCAGCGCCCCTCCCTCCCCGCAGCACGACTGAACTAGCGAACCTAAGTAAGAGACCACCTCCACCCGCCTGTGTCAGGGTGGAAATTAGACACTTAAGAGACTGGCAAACAGAAGCCAAATAAACAAAGGGAACTGCTTCAGAAGGGACCGGTGCAACAGATTAAAATCCCTGTAGGTAACACCAACTACACCGGAAGGGACCTATAGATATTGAGAAGTGTAAGCTGGAACAAGGAGCTATCTGAAACTGAACCGAACCCACACTGACCACAACAGCTCCAGAGAAATTCCTAGATATATTTTCACTTTTTTTTTTTTAATTTAAAAAAATTTTTTTTCTTTTTTCTTTTTTTATTTATTCTCATTTATTTTCTATTAAAATTCCCTATCACTCCCCCACTACTCCTTAACTTTCATTTTCATATATTTTTACTATTTTTTTAATTAGGAAAAAAATTTTTCCTGTTTTATCTTTTTTCTCTTATTTTCTTTTAAAATTCTCTATTCCTCCTCTATTACTCCTTAATTTTCATTTTCATTTCACTATAACCTTGCAAAAAAAAAAGGAGAAGCCGTATTTTTAAACCGAACTTCATATATATTTTTAAAACTTTTTGTGGTTTTGTTTTTAATATTGTATTTTTAAGAGTCTAATCTCTACTCTAGATTTTTAATCTTTGTTTTTCAGTATGTGATGTAAGTTTTGGACATTTAAGAATCCAATATTCAGTACCCATTTTTACTCAGGAGTGTGTTGATTACCCTCTCCCACTTTTGACTCTCCGTTTTCTACCTCAGAACACCTCTATTTCCTCCCTTCCCCTTCTCTTCCCAATCCAATTCTGTGAATCTCTGTGGGTGTCTGGGCTACAGAGAACACTTTGGGAACAGAGAACTGCATAGATCTGTCTCTCTCCTCTTGAGTTCCCCCCTTTTCTCCTCCTGCTCATCTCTATCTCCCTCCTCCCTCTCCTCTTCTTCATGTAACTCTGTGAACCTCCCTGGGTGTCCCTCACGGTGGAGAATCTTTTCACCATTAACCTAGAAGTTTTATTATCAGTGCTGTATAGCTGGAGAAGTCTTGAGACTACTGGAAGAATAAAACTGAAATCCAGAGGCAGGAGACTTAAGGCCAAAACCTGAGAACACCAGAAAACTCCTGACTACGCGGAACATTAAGTAATAAGAGACCATCCAAAAGCCTCCATACCTACACTGAAACCAACCACCACCCAAGAGCCATTAAGTTCCAGAGCAAGACATACCATGCAAATTCTCCAGCAACGCAGGAACATATAGCCCTGAGTGTCAACATACAGGCTGCCCAAAGTCACACCTAACACATAGACCCATCTCAAAACTCATTACTGGACACCCCATCGCACTCCAGAGAGAAGAAATCCAGTTCCACGCACCAGAACACCGACGCAAGCTTCACTAACCAGGAAACCTTGACAAGCCAATCGTCCAACCCCACCCACTGGGTGAAACCTCCACATTAAAAAGGAACCACAGACCACCAGAATACAGAAAGCCCACTCCAGACACAGCAATCTAAACAGGATGAAAAGGCAGAGAAATACCCAACAGGTAAAGGAACATGAAAAATGCCCACCAAGTCAAACAAAAGAGGAGGAGATAGGGAATCTACCTGAAAAAGAATTTAGAATAATGATAATAAAAATGATCCAAAATCTTGAAAACAAAATGCAGTTACAGATAAATAGCCTGGAGACAAAGATTGAGAAGATGCAAGAAATGTTTAATAAGGACCTAGAAGAAATAAAAAAGAGTCAACTAAAGGTGAATAATGCAATAAATGAGATCAAAAACACTCTGGAGGGAACCAACAGTAGAATAACGGAGACAGAAGACAGGATAAGTGAGGTAGAAGATAAAATGGTGGAAGTAAATGAAGCAGAGAGGAAAAAAGAAAAAAAGAATCAAAAGAAATGAGGACAACCTCAGGGATCTCTGGGACAATGTGAAACGCCCCAAGATTCAAATCATAGGAGTCCCAGAAGAAGAAGACAAAAAGAAAGGCCATGAGAAGATACTCAAGGAGATAATAGCTGAAAACTTCCCTAAAATGGGGAAGGAAATAGCCACCCAAGTCCAAGAAACCCAGAGAGTCCCAAACAGGATAAACCCAAGGCGAAACACCCCAAGACACATATTAATCAAATTAACAAAGATCAAACACAAAGAACAAATATTAAAAGCAGCAAGGGAGAAACAACAGATAACACCCAAAGGGATTCCCATAAGGATAACAGCTGATCTATCAACAGAAACCCTTCAGGCCAGAAGGGAATGGCAGGACATATTTCAAGTAATGAAAGAGAATAACCTACAGCCTAGATTACTGTACCCAGCAAGGATCTCATTCAGATTTGAAGGAGAATTCAAAAGCTTTACAGACAAGCAAAAGCTGAGAGAATTCAGCACCACCAAACCAGCTCTTCAACAAATGCTAAAGGATCTTCTCTAGACAGGAAACACAGAAAGGTTGTATAAACGTGAACCCTTAACAACAAAGTAAATGGCAATGGACCATACCCATCAATAATTACCTGAAATGTAAATGGGTTGAATGCCCCAACCAAAAGACAAAGACTGGCTGAATGGATACAAAAACAAGACCCCTATATATGCTGTCTACAAGAGACCCACCTCAAAACAAGGGACACATACAGACTAAAAGTGAAGGGCTAGAAAAAAATATTTCATGCAAACGGAGACCAAGAGAAAGCAGGAGTCGCAATACTCATATCAGATAAAATAGACTTTCAAATAAAGGCTGTGAAAAGAGACAAAGAAGGACACTACATAATGATCAAAGGATCAATCCAAGAAGAAGATATAACAATTATAAATATATATATGCACCCAACATAGGAGCACCACAATATGTAAGGCAAACGCTAACAAGTATGAAAGAGGAAATTAACAGTAACACAATAATAGTGGGAGACTTTAATACCCCACTCACAACTATGGATAGATCAACTAAACAGAAAATTAACAAGGAAACACAAACTTTAAATGACACAATGGACCAGCTAGACCTAACTGATATCTATAGGACGTTTCACCCCAAAACAATCAACTTCACCTTTTTCTCAAGTGCACACGGAACCTTCTCCAGAATAGATCACATCCTTGGCCATAAATCTAGCCTTGGTAAATTAAAAGATATTGAAATCATTCCAGTCATCTTTTCTGACCACACTGCAGTAAGATTAGATCTCAATTACAGAAAATTATTAAAAATTCAAACATATGGAGGCTAAATAACACGGTTCTGAATAACCAACAAATCATAGAAGAAAATAAAAAAAGAAATCAAAATATGCATAGAAATGAATGAAAATGAAAACACAACAACCCAAAACCTATGGGACACTGTAAAAGCAGTGCTAAGGGGAAGGTTCATAGCATTACAGGCTTACCTCAAGAAACAAGAAAAAAGTCAAATAAATAACCTAACTCTACACCTAAAGCAACTAGAGAAGGAAGAAATGAAGAACCCCAGGGTTAGCAGAAGGAAAGAAATCCTAAAAATTAGGGCAGAAATAAATGCAAAAGAAACTAAAGAGACCATAGCAAAAATCAACAAAGCTAAAAGCTGGTTTTTTGAAAAATAAACAAAATTGACAAACCATTAGCAAGACTCATTAAGAAATAAAGGGAGAAGAACCAAATTAACAAAATTAAAAATGAGAATGGAGAGATCACGACAGACAACACTGAAATACAAAGGATCATAAGAGACTACTACCAGCAGCTCTATGCCAATAAAATGGACAACTTGGA